>NC_052328.1:28392267-28474767 GCF_016432855.1 Salvelinus namaycush
AGCTACTGTAGGTCAATTCATGCCAGGTCATGCCAGTCCTAATTGGGTTCTACTGGGTTAGGACTACAGTAACTTTAATTTTCTGTGAAATAAATTATATTTTCATTTAGGTTCTTGGACGAATGTGAAAATACTACAAGTTACAGACTGCACCTTTAAGCCATGTTAAAATCAATCAACCAACCATCAGTCAATCACTCATTCTATTTTAGGATGTGGGATATTGGGCTATACATAAAAACTGTAGTGTCTTAAATTATCAACCAACCAGGACTAAAATACTAATAAAATCCATGAGAACAAAACTATAAAAGAGCAAAACTGGCCTTAATAAACTATACAGACTTTAAACATGACTAACTGTCTAATCTGAGGTAAAAAAATGATCTGGCCTTTCTGGGTCATATCAGAGTGATGTGGTGCCAGGGCTAAAGCTTTCACCAGCTGGACCAGCAGGCACACAAACACTGGGGTACCGTTCAGTAGGCACGAAATTAAAGAAAACGCTTTGAAACAGATGGAATATAGCCAATGAGAAAGTCCCTTTTTGTTGTGTGTTTCCAGATGTGTTCTCCTGTTTGTCCCTTCGGAACACAACACCAGGTCAACCCTAGGACACAGAGACCCAACTGAATTTAAATAGAAGCAACCACTGCCGTCCCAAACTGCTTGTAATTTACTAAACTGAGAATGAAACATACTGACAGAAAAACAAACTGGCGGTTTGAACTCTGAAAAGATAATGGCCAAATACCCGTACTTGCGTTCTAAAAAGTAGGCATTTTGGGCATTCAAAAATAGAATGTTTTATAGTATTTGATATTTCGAAAATGTTGTATGATTTAAATGTCTTGATGTCATACTTATTTAGGCTTTTCATGTAGTAGAATAATCTGAACACTATTGAGGAAGAGTCGTCTTGTCAGATCCATGTGTGTTTGACAGCAGTCTATAATTAGCTGAGGTGACAAGCTGAACCCAAATGAACGAATGGCGGGAAACAACACAATTATGCATTAAATGACGCATTCTCAGTATAGGTGAGTCTAGTAAGTTGATATTTGTTGTTTACTGCATACATTTTCACTAAACAGTATGTTCTAAATACTAAATAGTATGATGGACGTATTATGGGCGGTTGGTAGCCTAGCAGTAAAGAAGGGGTGGTGCCAGTAACCGAAAGGTCGCTGGTTTGAATTCCCGAGCTGACTAGGTGAAAAAATCTGGCGAACAAGGCACTTAACCCTAATTGCTCCTGTAAGTCTCTCTGGATAAGAGCGTCAACTAAATGACTATAATGTAAATGTCCCGTACAATAATAAGTACACAGTATGCAGTTTTAGTAAGTAGCCTATAGGCAAGACAGATTTCAGACACGGCCATTGGACCACATGCACTTGTTAAAACAAACAGACAAATACTCCTGAATATATCCACCTCTCAGTCTATTTATTTATTCCCTACTTTATTTTTCTTCTTCTTCTGTTGTCATCTTTTTTCCTTTCTTTCATTCTTCCTTCTTTGAACATTGTTTCTGTGACTTCACAGGTTTAAAAACAAGAGGCCAACAGAATTCAACTGCCTGTGAATTCTTCAGGCTAAGTCCTTCAGACTACACCAACCTTGTCCTGTTCCTCTCTCATCTCCCTTACAATTCCACTATACTGGCTATGAGCCTAGGTAGGGCCTCTGTCTTCCACGGTGCCATTATGGAGCTAAATATCTCATTGGAATTAATCACTTCTGAAAATGTACCAATCCGGTCTTGAAACTCCCCTCACTTGAATGTAACATGACAGGGAAAGGTCTAGTGAGGAAATTAACCGGCTAAAACAGTAGCTCTCTCTTTAAACAGATACAGGAATCAGAACAGATGTTATGGTCAATTCAGTCACACGCACACACATACACGCACACACGCACGCACACGCACACACGGGGCTAGCTACAGTAGCTGCAGCCTATATGGAGAATGAATGTCTCAACTTTGAGTCACACAGGACAAAACCATTCGGAAATAATTACAGTAGGATGTCCATAAAAGTCTGGACAGAGGACTTTCATTCATGATGGGACAGAAATAGTCGTGCTAATGTGTGGTTCTCCCTCGGTTCTAAGCTAAACCGTCCTAATACCACCGTTTTCCACAGGGTCAGAGGAAGTACAGTTAGGTCGGTGAGTCAGTGAGTCAGTGAGTGAGTGAGTCAGTGAGTCAATGAGTGAGTGAGTGAGTGAGTGAGTGAGTGAGTGAGTGAGTGAGTGAGTGAGTGAGTGAGTGAGTGAGTGAGTGAGTGAGTGAGTGAGTGAGTGAGTGAGTGAGTGAGTGAGTGAGTGAGTGAGTGAGTGAGTGAGTGAGTGAGTGAGTGAGTGAGTGAGTGAGTGAGTGAGTGAGTGAGTGAGTGAGTGAGTGAGTGAGTGAGTGAGTGAGTGAGTGAGTGAGTGAGTGAGTGAGTGAGTGAGTGAGTGTGTCAGTGAGTGAGTGTGTCAGTGAGTGAGTGTGTCAGTGAGTGAGTGAGTCAGTCTGACAACTGAGGATGTTTTGTCTGACAACTGAGAGACTTCCTAATATGGATACCATACACATGAGGACATGTACATCCGGACAAAACCTCAGCCCTGTCCGAAAACCACCCCCTACACCTTACAACTATTTGTTATGGTCATTCTCCCCACTCCCTCATCAGTCTTTACTCTGCCTCCACCCCAATGGACATCCATCACTGCTACAGTCCTTATGATGTATATAGTGCTATTTCTATTTCTATTGTTTTTTTATTATTACCATTTCCATTATTTTGGGGCGGCAGGTAGCCTAGTGGTTAGAGGGCCAGTAACTGAAATGTTGCTAGATCGAATCCCTGAGCTGACAAGGTAAAAATCTGTCGTTTTGCCCCTGAACAAGGCAGTTAACCCACTGTTCCTAGGCTGCCATTGTAAATAAGAATGTGTTCTTAACTGACTTGCCTAGTTAAATAATGGTTAGATTAAAAAAAATATATATATATATATACATTTCCCTTAGTCCTAGATGTTGGAGCTCACTGTACCCTGCAATCCCACCTGTAACCCTGAACATGTGACTATTAAACACTCTGAATCTGAACAACAATCACACCTGTAACCCTGAACATGTGACTATTAAACACTCTGAATCTGAACAACAATCACACCTGTAACCCTGAACATGTGACTATTAAACACTCTGAATCTCTGAATCTGCAGATCTGAGGGCTGAATGGAGTGGGTTATTTACTTGTATGTTCTTTCGTTGTGTAGTTCTGCCTCAGGGAACCCCAGCATTCCACACACCACTCTGCTGCTGTTGAGGTTCCAGCCCAGGTCACACACCTGCCTCCATCTCCCAGCATGCTTTACTTCCACCACGCCCTCAGTGATCAGGGCCCGCTTCTTAGTGTGCATCAGGATGGGCCGCAGACGCACCTCCTGGATACGCACCTTGCTGGAATACTGAGGGGGGAGGGGATTTCTTAAAACTTTGCTGTAAAAAAGTTTGATCAAGGACTCTTTCAAATTCAAATGACTTAAGCGAATAAATTCCAACTGGGACAGTAAATATATAGATTGATTGGTTAATTGATTGGTTAATTGATTGGTTAATTGATTGGCATTGGCAGTATCGGTGGTTGATCAGCAAATACCAGACATTAGCAAGTACCAGAGTCATAGAGTTGGTGGTGCCCACTGTAGCTGCTTACCAGGTTGTATAGATGTTGTCTCAGGTTACGTCTACTTTACTACTAGAGGTAGCAGGGATAGAGAGTATAAGGTGCAATGCTACCTACCGGGTTGTAGTGGTGCTGTCTCGGGCTGGGCCTCTCTGGAGGGTGTCCGTTCCCATGATGGGCCTGTCGGGGGTTACTGCGGCTGGCCAGGATGCTTTGCCACTGGGGCGAGACGCTGACATCCGGACGCAGGGCCACTGACTGACCATTACGTGACCCCGTGACCTGGTCCAGTCGTCGCTCCGGACTGCAGACCACGCCAAGGTCCTCAGAGTGCTTGCAATCATTGACACCCCAGCCGTTATGTTTACAGTTTTTCACAGTCTTCTCTGTGCCGTCACAACGCACGTTGTCCATCCAGATAGGACCTGGGGACGGCGGAAACAGGGTTGTTATCGGATATGGACATCAACTTGTCATGGATGGATGGATGGACGGATTAAAGTATTTACTGATTGATTGATTGACTGATTGAATTATCCATACCTTTATTAATTCCTTCACTGATGTAATAATTGATAGCCAAATTTGATAAAAATGTGCCGTAAATATGCCATATACAGTAATAAGTTGCAACTGTGGGACTAGGGAGTCTGTCTCCCCAGCTTCTGTAGGCCTCCAACACCCACGTTTACATCACCAATTACATCACCAAAATAACCCTGCAGTGAATGAGCTGAGCCTGCCACCATCATAAAGATACAAAGAAAACGTATGGGACTTCACTGCACTCCTCATTACAGTCGCTGCCTGGCAGGCTGGCGTGGCAATATACGGCCTGAGAGGAGCATTTGTTTTAGAGTAATGACAGCCTTGCTCTGCCAGCGATGTGCTACACTTGCCTTGTTTTATAGACATGCTTTATTTCCAACTTTAAATTACAATTAAAGGGAAGGGTGAGTGAAGCGACATGGCAGTAGCTAGGCTAGCTGTCTAGCACTGCCATCCTATCCTGGGATAGGCTACTGCTGTTGTGAAATATCTATTTACTAATCATGCCTGCCAGTAAAAGTCAAGTGCTTTAGAAACTGAATGGTTTTGGAACTGAATTTTAGTTAGAATGCAGGCATCCTCTTCACAGAATTGGAAAGATAGGCTTATGGATTAAAGTTCACCCAAATTACTAAATTATATATTGGCTTCCTTCCTTACCATGCTTTGGTTTAGTTTCCCTGGTTCTGTTTCCACATGCTAACGTTTTAGAATTTGTGGCACAAATCCGACAGATCGATATGAGCTTTTTCTGCACATCATGTTCATATTATCTATAACTGACTTTGTTAAGCTTCACATTAAATGTTGGATACTTTCAAATGATTCGGACATGATGTGTGAAAAATGCTAATATCGGTCCAATGACTTGAATGGGATTAGTGCAACAAATGCTAAAACGTTAGCATGTGGAAATAGTGACAGGGAAATTAAAGCATGTATTCCTGTCATATGTTGTCCATAGACTGCTTACAGGGTAATTTTGCAATTTGTGTCATTTTGTAATTTTTGTGAACTATCCCTTTAACATCTGACAGCCATATAAAAAGAATGGAAGCTGACTGTCTTCTTTTAATGTATCTTTCGATTTTAAAGAGTATATTATCTGATAAAGATACATTTTGATCATTGCAAAAATGCAGCAACTGTTCTGGAACACTTACCATCACCCTCTCCATATTTGGCACTATGGGCCCACGTGATGCCGGTCTGAAAGCCCAGCTCGCGGCAAACGACTTTGGCTAGGTTGATATCCACGTCGTCATCACACACCGTCCCCCACGTGCTGTTGTGAAGCACTTCCACGCGACCCTCGTTCAGTCCCCGGGCGAAGTTTCCCGCCAGGCGCACCTTTGAAACCGGAGCGCGCGCGGTCCTGCTGCGTGGTGAGGATGACGACCGTCGGCGGGGTTCCGAAAGCGCAGAGGAGGAGAGGAAGAGGAGGAGGAGCAGAGAACTCAAGCAGATGAGGAAGATGCGAGGCATCATGTCTGTGTATGGAGTGTCGTCTAGGAGATAGAGAGAGAGAGAATTGGGTTAGTAGAGTCATCAACATAATTGACTGAAGGAAATCAGTTGTTTATTAGTTGAGTGGATTTGATAGTATGATCAATCGTATTTTATTGAGAGATAATTTATCCCAGTTCAATATTTGCTACCCTGAATGAAGAGGCATTATTTGGGCTCATAACCAGCAGTGGAATTGTAAGAGAGTGAGAGAGAGATGGCTATCTTCAAACAGGCCATTACTGACATCATCTGGACAGAGTTGGCCTATTCTGTCCTATTCAGAGCTGGGAGACTGGTAGGCTACAGGTAAGTGGACAGGTTAGTCTCTCTCTCTCGCTCTCAAAATACATTTCAACAACATAAAAATTAGCTAAATCCAAAGTTTACAGATACAATGATAGAGGACCTGATAGAAACCAGTCTGATATGAGCAGGATATGATGAAACTCTTTGTAGTTCCAGACATTAAAATCTGAAGTTCAACCAGAGAACTATGATTGTATTTCACATAGACATATAATTAGTCTAGAAATATTTCAGTTCTTAAGTTTTTTCAGCCCCAGATATGTACAAGTATTACCCTGGAGCTATTGAAACATATTTCACCCCAACACAGACATAGAGAGACAGGCAGGCAGGCAGAAGGACGGACAGCATTGCATAATACTATAAATTGACTAAATAACTCCAAAAATGTTTGAGACATTCCCTGTATCCTCAGAAACACATGAGAATACACTAGATCACATTGAGTTGCACAGAAGCCATAACTTTCTTTGTGTAATTACATATCAGAATACAGAATAGAGCTATTATCATACATTATGATAATTACATTTGGAACAAAATTCCGCATTTGAATGAAACGTAATTTTAAAAAATTGATGAGGTTGATGTTAATCAAATCACGTTTATTCTTTAATCAACTAATCCAGAAACAAGCAACCACTCATGTTTAACTACCTGATTATCCCTGTATGAGAAGACACAACCAGATAAAAGCCAACATGTAAACTTAACATAAGTTACCTAGACTAATATATTTCTATTCACATGTGTATTTGAATTATACATCTAAAGCACTGCAAGGTGAATAAAAAGGGAATAAAATGAGAATAAAAGAGCAGGAGGGTGGACTCACCTGTTAGAAAGCTACAGACACAGCAGTGTTACACGTCCCAGACCGGGAGAGGAGAGAGTGACTGAGTGAACAAGTAAGTGTACCTGCTAGATGAGGTCTCTGGTCAATCTTTCTCTTTCTTCTCCTGCCTCCCTCATTCCCTCCCACATTTCTTCTCTCTCTCATGTTTTAAGAATTTTCCTGCTCACTCAGAAATGCTGACACACACACACACAATTGTTTAATTGCATTTTGATTTAACTATAAACATAGTTTTGGATGTGTGTGCATTTTAAATGGTGCTGTTGGGAAATAATGATCTGTTTTCAGATACTCTCTGTGTATAATTTCACTGTTGTACATAATCCCACAAATCTCTTGTACCAATAGAGCTAAAATGTAGTCACATGTAACAAATAAAGTCTCTTCTCACAGCCCACTGTATCTCCTATAAACTCACAGGGAGACAAATCTCACTTGATAAACGGTAAAGTGATGAAACAGTTCAGTTTGTATCCTTGATTTTTCACAATGGATTACATGAATAAAATAACAATCTGCAGTACGGGAGGAGAGTCAGCAGTGGGTGGATCCGAGTAATCTTCCAAACAAAAACATCCAGGTGGAATGACTGTAAATGATGTCCTACGCCTTCTTAATGGGTTCAACTAATGCAAAAGTATTCCATCCTCCATGTCCTGTGTTGACAACATGGTACTGTTGTCTCCACAGGGAGGAGAGATAGGATTCCATCTTAATGTCAAAAACAAGCCAAACATTTTATCACAGAAACATAATGAAATGCTGGGGTAATACCTTTCACATGAAAGAAGAATCAGTGTCTGTCCTTTGAATTTATTAATCAATTTAACCATTCACATAATTCAACATGAGAGTGTATATGTCCTGTACATTCAAGATTGATTATGTGTCATGAATTAATTAATGAATAAATAAATGAGTGAATGAACCTAATCATCAAATCATTCACATTTAGAGTCACATGTTTCTGCTAGTGACACCATCAAATTCTCTTCTCTGATAGGCTGACGGTTGCCTTTACACAACCTCGGTCCAGAATGTTTTACACAACAAGTCTTCGAGGAGGCCAACATTATGTAAGTCTGTGTGTGTGTGTGTGTGTGTGTGTGTGTGTGTGTGTGTGTGTGTGTGTGTGTGTGTGTGTGTGTGTGTTGTGTAAATGCTACCAACAGGAAGTTGCTATGTCAGGAATAGTTCCAAAATGTCAAGTTCCAAGTATCCCAAAGAAGCTGAGTAAACCACAGGGTATATATTTCCTTGTTGAGCCCAACCGCAAACCAGCGTTTTAAAATAGGCCCAGCCTCCTTGTCTCTCTCTCTCTCTCTCTGCTAGTGTAAGGGTGGTAGTCAGAGATGGGAGTATTGATGAGGGTATAGCAGCAGTGAGGAACGTGTGATACGTGAGAGGTGGATTTCTAAGGTCACTTGCCCTCACTTCACTGTTGGACTACCTAAGTGTGGCCCCAACTTCCTGATAAAGCAGGAAGAATAAAAAGCTGTTTGACCCTTTGACTTCAAATTGCAAGGTTTTGATAGATAATTGGAATCACAGCTGTTGTCTTTTATACATTGTAGTAGGCTTATATCTTCTGTATCTAAGACTATGCATGTCGTTTCCAAGGGAGACGTCTCCAGGGGATTGTTCAGTCAATCATCATGTGTCTATACGTTAGGGATTCTTCTGGTCTTCCCCCATAAATTATATATATTTTCTAGAACTAATTTGTATTTTAGCTTTCACCCTTACAATGTATGACGTACAGTATGTCTTTATGGCTTCTATATGTAATACAGCAAGTTAGTCTTTTCTGGGATCAGTTAAGTGTTCAGTAGATCACGGTTGTGTTCATTAGGGCATGCAATGGAAAATGTTTTAAAACTTTTTGCAATGGAAACAAATGTTTTTTGTGTTTCCTATTGGGCATTTCCGATAAGAAGTCCAACAGTCCCTACCTGTTTCAGTAAATGTTCTTCTATTTGGTGCCTATTTGGTCCCTCCTCCAGGTGTCCAGGTTTGTTTGTCTGCTTGTTGGAAAGGTGTTTATTTGATTTCTTACAGAATTAGCCACCTGGAATATTCTGCCCTTCACTGCTGTGTTGATAAAGGTATTTCAGTGCAAGCACAAACCTCAGAGCTCCATTTTGAGAAGGACAGGGTGTATTCATAGGATTCATATTCTCATCGGCGATGACCGTAAATTCACAGGTAGACACAGATGGCATGGCTCTACAGATTTCTAAAATATTTATAAAACAGATATGTTTTCATATAAATTTCACACATAAAACGTTTGTTTCCATTGTAAAACGTTTTAAGACATTTTCCATTGCGTGCCCTAATGAACACAACCGTGATCTACTGAACACTGAACAAAAATATAAATGGAAAATGTAAATTGATGGTCCCTTGTTTCATGAGCTGAAATAAAAGATCCCAGAAAGTTTCTATACGCACAAAAAGCTTATTTCTCTCAAATTATTTGCACAAATGTTTACATCCCTATTAGTAAGCATTTCTCCTTTATCAAGATAACCCATCCACCTGACAGGTGTGGAATATAAAGAAGCTGATTAAACAGCATGATCATTACACAGGTGCACCTTGTGCTGGGACAATAAAAGGCCACTAAAATGTGCAATTTTGTCACACAACACAATGCCACAGATGTCTCAAGTTTTGAGAGAGCATGCAATTGGCATGCTGACTGCAGGAATGTCCACCAGAGCTGTTGCCAGAGAATTGAATGTTCATTTCTCTACCATAAGCCGCCTCCAATGTAATTTTAGAGAATTTGGCAGTACGTCCAAACGGCCTCACAACCACAAACCACATGTATGGTGTTGTGTGGGTGAGCGGTTTGCTGATGTCAACATTGTGAACAGAGTGCCCCATGGTGGCTGTAGGGTTATGGTATGGGCTACAGACAATGAACACAATTGCATTTTATAGATGGCAATTTCATTGCACAAAAATACTGTGACGAGATCCTGAGGCCCATTTTTTTTTTTTATGTATCTGTGACTAACAGATGCATATCTGTATCCTAATCATTTGAAATCCATAGATTAGGGCCTTATGAATGTATTTCAACTAACTGATTTCCTCATATGAACTGTAACTCAGTAAAAATCTATGAAATTGTTGCATGTTGAGTTTATATTTTTGTTCAGTATATTTTTGATTCCGTTTTAGTTGATGTGTGTGTGTGTGTGTGTGTGTGTGTGTGTGTGTGTGTGTGTGTGTGTGTGTGTGTGTGTGTGTGTGTGTCAAAGATAAAAACTCAGTGGTTAGGATGTGTGGTGGAGGATGGATGCAGCAGGGAGAATGTGTAACCACTAACCAGGGGGAGAAAGATAAACGTAGATTACAGTAATATTGAATGCGTGGGAAAAAAATCAACTGCAAACCCTCATTGTAAGACCACATGCCGCCTAGTGTAGGGTGTGTGTGTGTGCACGTGCCTGCCTGCATGCATGTCCCTGTGACTGTGTGAATCTAGATCTAGCAATCTAGTTGTTTGTGCCAGCCAGGCAGCCCGGGACAGGGTGTGTGAGACTGGATGCTTGAGTGGCGGTCCCTCCCTGCGTGGCTGGTAAACCAACACCGGAATAACGTAGCAGCAGTGGTGGAAAAAGTACTAAATTGTCATACTTGAATAAAAGTAAAGATATCTTAATAGAAAAGTAAAGTAAAGTGCAGATACCCCCAAAAGCTACATTAGTACTTTACACCACTGTGTAGCAGGCGTAGAAGAGTTCACACTTCTGTTATTCAGGGTAAACAGAAGTTAGGTTTAAAATATTATATCTCTGAAAACCACTGGAAGAACAGGCCCCTGTCAGAGAGATCACACTGGAAGAACAGGCCCCTGTCAGAGAGATCACACTGGAAGAACAGGCCCCTGTCAGAGAGATCACACTGGAAGAACAGGCCCCTGTCAGAGAGGTAACACTGGAAGAACAGGCCCCTGTCAGAGAGATCCCACTGGAAGAACAGGTGCCTGTCAGAGAGATCACACTGGAAGAACAGGCCCCTATCAGAGAGATAACACTGGATGGATGACACAGGACAAAAGAAGGGAAAGCAGCCAAAAATACATGACCGGGACACCCAACGCAAGGCTGCGAGAGATCACACTGGACGACACAGAGCAACGGGGACTCAGGGCAGTTCGTATTACTCTGTATGTTAATCTGCGACACTACCTTTCGTATTATATATGACGTTACGTTAGGTTACATTATGAATGGAATAGCGGTCGTAAAATGTCATAAGATTTATAGGATGTATAGTGTCATATGTCTTACCTAGTCGCAAAATAGCTTACAAATTGGATAAATAACTTATGATACATTTTGGAGGACGTATGGTATTATACATCTTTCTCTGATACCAGGTTGCTTGTTGCGCTGTGACAACAAAGGAAAATTACAGGAAGAATTTATGTTAGCAGTTAAGGGAACTAACAACAATGGTTAGGATAATTTACATTAAAGGTTAGAACTTCAATGACAAAGGTTAGGTCATTTAGGTAGCAAGTTAGGTGAATTGGGTTAAGTTTAGAATTAAGCGTTAGGGTTATCTAAAATGCTACCGTTGTTGCCGACGTGACTCGAACATGCAACCTTTGGATTGCTAGACGGTCACAGATTACGCCCACCCATCCTCCCCGACCATCCTCCCTACTTTCGTCTCTGTCTAAAGTAACTAGACCATTAGTAGGTATCATACATCTTGGAGGTGCTCAGAAATACGTAAGAGGAGAGAGAGAAGAGAGAGAAGAGAGAGAGAGAGAGAGAGAGAGAGAGAGAGAGAGAGAAACATCTGTGAAGACAAAGAGGAACTGACTGTGTGAGCAGTGTATGTGTAGCTAATGTGCCTGACCTACTGATTGGAAGAGGAGGTTGAAGAGTGTGTGTGTGAGAGTGAGAAAGAGTGAGCGAGAGACACAGTCTTTAAGAGTATAGTTGCTGTGGCTGAGCTCTCTCGCCATCTCCACCTCTCTAATTACGCAGCCCGGCCCTGCTCTGCCCTTAGCCACAATCAGCCAAGGCAGGCCAGAAATACATGCTCTCGTGCTCTTTCAGATACACGAAAGCATGCACACGCACACCTTTGTTTAAACATTTTTGGAATTAGGGCATGCAGTTGATTTCCCCCATGCTTTTAACAATACTGTAATCTGTATGTCTATCCTTCTCCACCTGGTTAGTGGTTACATTCTCCTTACTGCATCCACCGCACATACTAACCACAATAAACTATTATCTGTTACAAACACACACACGCACACACAATCCATCCTCCATCACGCATACTAACCACCGTACGCTTTTATCTTGCTTACATACATACACAATCCTCCATCGTTTCCTCTCAGCTTCCTTCTGTGTGTGATGATAGGGCCACCATATAGCCCATCTGATCAGCAGCAGCTCTGAGTTAGGCTAGTGAGTGTCACAGGAGTGACTTAAACCAAAATGTCAATGCCTTTTCTGGAAAACTAAATACACAAGGTATATATAAACGCTCACTCTCCCTTCAGTTTGTGTGGAGTTTAGTACTAATAGATTATACTACGCCCCCTGGTGTTAAGCAAGCTAAACCACACTCTGCGAACATAAAATAAACTCAGCAAAAAAAGAAACGTCAACTGTCAGCTGCGTTTATTTTCAGCAAACTTAACGTATAAATATTTGTATGAACATAACAAGATTCAACAACTGAGACATAAACTGAAGAAGTTCCACAGACATGTGACTAACAGAAATATAATAATGTGTCCCTGAAAAAAGGAGGGGGGTCAAAATCAAAAGTAACAGTCAGTATCTGGTGTGGCCACCAGTTGCATTAAGTTCTGCAGTGCATCTCCTCCTCATGGACTGCTCCAGATTTTCCAGTTCTTGCTGTGAGATGTTACCCCACTCTTCCACCAAGGCACCTGCATGTTCATTTCTGGGGGGAATGGCCCAAGCCCTCACCCTCCGATCCAACAGGTCCCAGACGTGCTCAATGGGATTGAGATCCGGGCTCTTCGCTGGCCATGGCAGAACACTGACATTCCTGTTTTGCAGGAAATCACGCACAGAACGAGCAATATGGCTGGTGGCAGTCATGCTGGAGGGTCATGTCATGATGACCCTGCAGGAAGGGTACCACATGAGGGAGGAGTCTTCCCTGTAACGCACAGTGTTGAGATTGACTGCAATGACAACAAGCTCAGTCCGATGATGCTGTGACACACCATGACGGACCCTCCACCTCCAAATCGATCCCACTCCAGAGTACAGGCCTCGGTATAATGCTCATTCCTCCGACCATCACCCCTGGTGAGACAAAACCGCAACTCGTCAAGTGAAGAGCACTTTTTGCCAGTCCTGTCTGGTCCAGCGACAGTGGGTTTGTGCCCATAGGCGGCGTTGTTGCCGGTGATGTCTGGTGAGGACCTGCCTTACAACAGGCCTACAAGCCCTCAGTCCAGCCTCTCTCAGCCTATTGCGGACAGTCTGAGCACTGATGGAGGGATTGTGCGTTCCTGGTGTAACTCGGGCAGTTGTTGTTATCATCCTGTACCTGTCCCACAGGTGTGATGTTCGGATGTACCGATCCTGTACAGGTGTTGTTACATGTGGTCTGCCATTGCGAGGATGATCAGCTGTCCGTCCTGTCTCCCTGTAGTGCTGTCTTATGAGTCTCACAGTACGGACAATACAATTTATTGCCCTGGCCACATCTGCAGTCCTCATGCCTCCTTGCAGCATGCCTAAGGCATCTAACGCAGATGAGCAGGGACCCTGGGCATCTTTCTTTTGGTGTTTTTCAGTCAGTAGAAAGGCCTCTTTAGTGTCCTAAGTTTTCATAACTGTGACCTTAATTGCCTACCGTTAGTATCTTTACGACCGCTCCCCAAGTGCATGTTCATTATTTGTTTACGGTTCATTGAACAAGCATGGGAAACAGTGTTTAAACCCTTTACAATGAAGATCTGTGAAGTTATTTGGATTTTTTACGAATTATCTTTGAAAGACAAGGTCCTGAAAAAGGGAATTTTTTTGGGCTGATTTTACTTCTAACCCACTATAATCAGTCATCTGTGTGTTTACTATAAGCTGTAAGACTGCAGTTGAAGAGTTCGTTGACAGCCTCCTCACAGTCTTTATCCATCTTCAGCACCTGTTGCATGGCTTTCTCCACCTCACTGTACCTCTCCACACAGACAAGCACACTTACCTTCAGTGGTCTGCATAACCATATTTTATATAGTTGATAAATAACCACAAGTGCAGAATATGTACCAGAATAGGACAGTTGTGCAGTGCCATGAATACAGTGAATAGAATAGGGAGTGTACTTGTGTGAGGAGGATGACTCCACTGGTTAACATACAGTGTATAGAATAGGTGTGTACTTGTGTGAGGAGGATGACTCCACTGGTTAACATACAGTGAATAGAATAGGGTGTGTACTTGTGTGAGGAGGATGACTCCACTGGTTAACATACAGTGTATAGAATAGGTGTGTACTTGTGTGAGGAGGATGACTCCACTGGTTAACATACAGTGAATAGAATAGGGTGTGTACTTGTGTGAGGAGGATGACTCCACTGGTTAACATACAGTGTATAGAATAGGTGTGTACTTGTGTGAGGAGGATGACTCCACTGGTTAACATACAGTGAATAGAATAGGGTGTGTACTTGTGTGAGGAGGATGACTCCACTGGTTAACATACAGTGAATAGAATAGGGTGTGTACTTATGTGAGAAGGATGACTCCACTGGTTAACATACAGTGAATAGAATAGGGTGTGTACTTATGTGAGGAGGATGACTCCACTGGTTAACATACAGTGAATATAATAGGGTGTGTACTTATGTGAGGAGGATGACTCCCCTGGTTAACATACAGTGTATAGAATAGAGTGTGTACTTATGTGAGGAGGATGACTCCACTGGTTAACATACAGTGAATAGAATAGGGTGTGTACTTATGTGAGGAGGATGACTCCACTGGTTAACATACAGTGAATAGAATAGGGTGTGTACTTATGTGAGGAGGATGACTCCACTGGTTCACATACAGTGAATAGAATAGGGTGTGTACTTGTGTGAGGAGGATGACTCCACTGGTTAACATACAGTGAATAGAATAGGGTGTGTACTTATGTGAGGAGGATGACTCCACTGGTTAACATACAATGCATAGAATAGGGTGTGTACTTATGTGAGGAGGATGACTCCACTGGTTAACATACAGTGAATAGAATAGGGTGTGTACTTGTGTGAAGAGGATGACTCCACTGGTTAACATACAGTGAATAGAATAGGGTGTGTACTTGTGTGAGGAGGATGACTCCACTGGTTAACATACAGTGAATAGAATAGGGTGTGTACTTATGTGAGGAGGATGACTCCACTGGTTAACATACAGTGAATAGAATAGGGTGTGTACTTATGTGAGGAGGATGACTCCACTGGTTAACATACAGTGAATAGAATAGGGTGTGTACTTATGTGAGGAGGATGACTCCACTGGTTAACATACAGTGTATAGAATAGGGTGTGTACTTATGTGAGGAGGATGACTCCACTGGTTAACATACAGTGAATAGAATAGGGGGTGTACTTATGTGAGGAGGATGACTCCACTGGTTAACATACAGTGAATAGAATAGGGGGTGTACTTATGTGAGGAGGATGACTCCCCTGGTTAACATACAGTGAATAGAATAGGGTGTGTACTTATGTGAGGAGGATGACTCCACTGGTTAACATACAGTGAATAGAATAGGGTGTGTACTTGTGTGAGGAGGATGACTCCACTGGTTAACATACAGTGAATAGAATAGGGTGTGTACTTGTGTGAGGAGGATGACTCCACTGGTTAACATACAGTGAATAGAATAGGGTGTGTACTTGTGTGAGGAGGATGACTCCACTGGTTAACATACAGTGAATAGAATAGGGGGTGTACTTGTGTGAGGAGGATGACTCCACTGGTTAACATACAGTGAATAGAATAGGGTGTGTACTTATGTGAGGAGGATGACTCCACTGGTTAACATACAGTGAATAGAATAGGGTGTGTACTTATGTGAGGAGGATGACTCCACTGGCTAACATACAGTGAATAGAATAGGGTGTGTACTTATGTGAGGATGACTCCACTGGTTAACATACAGTGAAAAGAATAGGGTGTGTACTTAATAAGGAGGATGACTCCACTGGTTAACATACAGTGAATAGAATAGGGTGTGTACTTATGTGAGGAGGATGACTCCCCTGGTTAACATACAGTGAATAGAATAGGGTGTGTACTTGTGTGAGGAGGATGACTCCACTGGTTAACATACAGTGAATAGAATAGGGGGTGTACTTATGTGAGGAGGATGACTCCACTGGTTAACATACAGTGAATAGAATAGGGGGTGTACTTATGTGAGGAGGATGACTCCACTGGTTAACATTGTCACAAGCCGGCTCATAGCCTGTGACAAAAATGAGGGGACGCAAACAACAGGTATAGGCCAATTAAAAAAGGTTCTTTATTCTACAACAAACTATTAACTTAAACTAAGAAAAAGGAATGAGGTGTGGAAGTATCATAATGTAAGGTGTATGTAAAGTGCATGGATGCGTGAATATGTGTGTGTGAACATGACTGAATGAAAACTAGGCAAACCGACAAAGGAACAAACAAATCATGAGCATACCTGGAGGAGCAGAGAGAGAGAGAGAGGTGATTAGTAAGCAGTTTTATACCCTGAGCCCAGGTGGCTCCAATCACTAACGACCCTCCTCTGCCTGCAGGAGGAACCGCCCCCTGCACTGCAGAGGAGGAGCCGTGACACCCCCCTCCTTAAAATGAGGGTCCCACCCTCAACCCAACTTCCTCCAACATATTCAAAATAATTCAAATTTCCCAAAAAACAAATAAACAACAAAAATACCAATCCCGGCTCCTAGCAGTAGCCCCGTGTCCCCCAGCTGACTGTCCGCCCCTCAAACTCAGCAGCCTTGGTACCTGAGGAGCAATTTAAGAGGAAAGAGGCGCAGACAGCCCGTAGGGGTCAGCAGAGAAAAGATACAAGCTAGGTTAAAGGAGCACGGGACAGAGCATCAGCAATAATATTATCCTTACCACTAATGTGCCTAATATCAAGGTTGAATGGTTGCAAGAACAAAGCCCAACGCATCAGGCGCTGGTTGGGGTTTTGCAGGGACCTCAGAAAAACAAGTGGGTTGTGGTCAGTGAACACAGTTAAAGGGGTCAAACCAGAACCAACATAGACCTCGAAGTGCTGTAAAGCCCAAATGAGACTTAAAGCCTCCTTTTCAATTACAGAATAGTTTTTCTGATACTTATTAAATTTTCGGGAGAAGAAACTGACTGGACACTCAACCTTGTCGTCATTCTCCTGGAGAAGCACAGCCCCAGCACCGATTTGACTGGCGTCTACCTGCAATTTGAAAGGTTTCCCAAAATTTGGTGCTGCCAACACAGGTGCCAAACACAAAAGAGTCTTAACTGCATCAAATGCCTCTTGACACTGGGTGGACCAGATAAATTCAGCCTTGGCCTTCAACAGATTGGTCAGTGGGGACACTACTACCGAAAAGTTTTTACAAAAAGCACGGTAGTACCCCGCCATTCCCAGGAAGCGCATCAGTTCTTTCTTTGTGGAGGGCTGTGGGAACTGCTTCACAGCCTGAACCTTGGCTTCCACGGGACAGACAAATCCCTGACCAACAACCTTGCCTAGGTATGTGACTGTAGCTTTGGCAAACTCACATTTTGCCAAATGAATAGTCAACCTGGCCCACACCAGTCTTTCAAACAGGCCTTGCACTCTCCGAACATGCTCCTCCCAGGAGTCTGAGTAGACGACCACGTCGTCCAAATACACGGCACACCCTTCCAGACCTGAGACCACCCGATTCATTAGCCTCTGGAAGGTGGCTGGAGCATTCCGCAAGCCGAAAGGCTTCACTTTATAAGAGAACAAACCAGATGGAGTTATAAAGGCAGCAATCTCACAAGCTCTTTTGGTAAGGGGTACTTGCCAATATCCCTTTAAAAGATCAAATTTGCTAACATACTTTGCTGACCCAACTTGATCAATACAGTCCTCCATCCTAGGAAGAGGGTAAAGGTCTGCTTTAGTAACATTGTTAACTTTTCTATAATCAGTGCAAGGTCTGAAAGTAGAATCAGACTTTTTGACCAATAGACAGGGTGAAGCCCAATTTGAACAACATGGCTCCGCAATACCATTGTCCAACATATACTGCACCTCTGTTTCCAGTTTCAATCTCTTCTCCTCAGACACACGATAAAATCTCTGTTTGATAGGCTTAGCATCTCCGATGTCTATATCATGTTCAATTAAGTGGGTTTGCGATGGAGTGTCAGAAAACAAAACAGGGTAGTTTCTAATAAGAGCTACCAATTCATCACGTTTCTCAGAGTCTAAATGATCTACCAAAACCCCAAGGTTTTGCAAAGTCTGGGAGTTTTTCAACCGTCCTTGTAAGACCTCATCCGAAACTTTAACTTCCTCTTCTCCCCCCTCCACCAAATTAAAGCCACAAGATGCAGGGACTGGGGCAGCAGTCAACACTGACCTCACTGCTGGAGTGCCTTCAACTTTGCTTAGATCACGGGAGTGATAACATTTTAACAGGTTCACATGGCATAATTTAGAGGACTTCCTATGACTAGGGGTTTCAATAAGATAGTTCAAATCTGACACTTTACGCAACACAGTGAAAGGACCACAGTATTTTGCCTGAAAAGGTGAACTTACAAGAGGCAGAAGAGCAAGTACCCGATCACCAGGACTAAACTCACGCAGCTCAGCCTGTCTGTCATATTTCAGTTTCATTTTCCGTTGAGAACATTTGAGTTTTTCTTTCGCTAGTTCACCAGCCCTATACAACTTCAACCTAAAACCATTTACATAGTCAATAAGGTTCCGAGGTGGTTCCTCAGGCAAACAACCATCCTGCAACACTGCTAAAGGCCCACGCACCTTATGACCAAACACTAAGTCATTTGGGCTAAACCCTGTGCTTTCCTGCACTACTTCACGAGCAGCTAGTAACAGCCAAGGTAACCCCTCCTCCCAGTCGGCAGACAGTTCTGTACAATATGCACGAAGCAAGGATTTTAAAGTTTGATGAAAACGTTCCAAAGCTCCCTGGCTCTGGGCATGGAACGCAGTAGACTTGTTGTGTTTAACTTTAAGCTGTTTGAGAACCTGAGCAAATAAATGGGATGTAAAGTTAGACCCCTGATCTGACTGGATGGTTTTTGGAATCCCAAATGTTGAAATAAATTGAGTTAACGCTTTAACTACTGATTTTGAAGTTATGGTACGCAAGGAAAAAGCTGCCGGATATCTGGTTGCTTGACACATAAGTTAATAAGTAGCTATGACCTGACTTGGACCTTGGTAATGGCCCAACACAATCGATAATAAGATGCTCAAAAGGTTGCCCTACGGCTGGTATTGGATACAACGGTGCAGGCTTTACAACCTGATTTGGCTTGCTTGTGCGCTGACACGTATCACAAGTTTTAATAAACTGAGATACATCCCGCTTTAAACGTGGCCAGAAAAAATAACGAAGTATGCGATCATAAGTTTTACGAACACCCATATGACCTGCCACATCACCATGTGAAGTTTGCAACACTTTATTTCGCAAGGTAGTTGGTACAACTATTTGAAAGACTGGTTCTCCTAGACCCTGATCATAGTGTGGAACCCATTTCCTGACCAACAGCCCATCAAGAAGAAAATAACACTGAGCACTATTCCTCACCACTGAATCAGGAACCACTTTATCAAACAGATCAGCTAAAGTAGTATCGGCCTTTTGCTCAGTCATCAATGAATCTCTAGAACTAGTCAACTGTTCTGTCTGGAGTTTGACTGGCAACTCAAGACTTTCTGGCTTACTCTCAATCTCCTTACGAGAGGCTGCGCGGGTAACCGCACAAACTGGAAATACCTCAGGAGACCCACAGTTCTGATCCGGAGATTCCCTTGCAGGGGACACTGAAGGTTGCTTCTTACAGATGTTTAATTTGCCATCTGCCCACACCTTACTACCTGCCAAGTCATTCCCCAAAATCATGTGCACTCCCTCTACTGGCAACTGAGGTCTAACCCCAACATCTACATCACCCTCTACCAGACCACATTTTAGGGTAACTTCATGTAAAGGACAAGAGAATGGAACTAAACCCATACCACATACCATTACACAACGGCCAGTATCAGACTCTTTAGAGAACGGCAAAACAGATTCCAGAATAAAAGA
The DNA here is from genome assembly GCF_016432855.1 of Salvelinus namaycush. Classification (NCBI taxonomy): domain Eukaryota; kingdom Metazoa; phylum Chordata; class Actinopteri; order Salmoniformes; family Salmonidae; genus Salvelinus; species Salvelinus namaycush. The sequence goes on from NC_052328.1 coordinate 28,412,501, forward strand.
ATCTAAAGCTCCAGTGTCTCTTAGGATCTTGATTTTAACATTCTGGTTGCCATCTACCAGGGACACTACACCATCTGAAATAAAGGCTGAAAAATCACAGCGGGAAAACTGAGAATCAAACTCAACTAGTGGCTGAAACAGCTCACCCTGGTGGTCAGAGGCTGTAACAGGAGCTGCCATCATAGCAGGTTTAACTTGACCTGACTGTTTTGAATGAAGCCGAGGACAATCTTTCTTCCAATGTCCTTCAACTAAACAGTAGCGACAGGTATTAGCATTAACCGGTGCTTTAAGTCCTCCAGACCCAAACTTCTGCTGAGGCCTTTGGAAAGAAGCCCCCAAAAAAGGTGACCTACTATTCCTAGGAGTAAAGTTATTCTTATGGTACATGTCACTGTTTGACTCAAAATGGCTTTTATGTGTTAGCCTGTACTCATCTGCAAGGATTGCTGCATCACTTGGAGACTTAACTTTACGTTCATTCATGTATGTAGCAACCTGGTCAGAAACAGAATTTTTGAACTGTTCTAACACAATCAAATTAGACAGACCCTCAAAAGTACTAACTTCAGAAGCTGTACACCAACGATTAAATGCAGAAGTCAAATCACAAACAAACTCAGAATAGGTTTGTGAATCTAACTTTTTCCTGTAACGAAAACGTTGACGATATGCCTCTGGCACAAGCTCGTAGACCTTCAGAACTGCTGATTTAACTTTAGCATAAACTTTACTGTCAGCTACACTCAGTGCTGCAAAAGCCTCACGTGCTTTACCTGTAAGTACACATTGCAACAACATAGTCATGTCCAAATCTGACCAAGCTCTAGCTTCCGCAATACGCTCAAATAAAGTAAAGTATGTGTCTGGATCTGACTCATCAAATTTAGGCAACAAACGAAGATTCTGTGAAACATCAAACTGTGGTAGTCTTTCCGGTCTATTAGCATTTCTCAATCGCTCTATCTCTAATTGCATTTGCAACAGTTCCCTCTGCTGCTCAAAAGTTAATGAAGGGCTAGACTGAAAACTTGCACCCTCACTACTAGCAGACTGACCGCCAAAAACACCCATTTCCCTAAGACCCTGCTTTAAGCTAGTTTTAACAGTCTCTTTAATTTTTATTTTATTTTTTATCAACAATCTCAATCTGATAATGTTCAGCAATTTCAATTAACTGCTCCTTAGTACACAACTCTAAGGCTACCTCTGAAGGAGCTTGAAAAAAACTACTCAAAATGGAAGACATTTTCCTCAACCAATACAACTATTACAAATGCTCAAAAAAAACACAACTCACCTGCTGTCAATCTGGGTTCAAGGACAGGAGCCACACCCCACTATCCTCCAAAACTACTAACTAACTGGCCCTGGTCTTCGTGCAGTCACATGTGGTGGGGTTTTATGCACACAAAACCAGTGGAGTGGAAAAGACAACCAGAAACTGGCGGCCCTCCCATAACCACGGAGGTGCTCCCGAGCCGATGTAGGGGAAAAGGGAAAGGGATGCTCTACCCACGTTCACTGCCACCTAAAACAAAAACACCACAAGCCTCCTATGGACACTTGCTGATATGCCTGAACAGGAGAGGACTCCCACCTGAACAAAACCCAGAAAAACACAGAGTGAATTGCTTAGCTACCAAGCTAACTGAACCAAAAGAACACATGGCTCTCAACTCTCTCTTAAACAAAAATTGGCCCAACCAAAACATCCACTCAAACAAAAAAACATTTGGCAAACTAAACTAAACTAACCCAAGTTAACTACAATCCCGGATGAGCCCCCACTTGTCACAAGCCGGCTCATAGCCTGTGACAAAAATGAGGGGACGCAAACAACAGGTATAGGCCAATTAAAAAAGGTTCTTTATTCTACAACAAACTATTAACTTAAACTAAGAAAAAGGAATGAGGTGTGGAAGTATCATAATGTAAGGTGTATGTAAAGTGCATGGATGCGTGAATATGTGTGTGTGAACATGACTGAATGAAAACTAGGCAAAACGACAAAGGAACAAACAAATCATGAGCATACCTGGAGGAGCAGAGAGAGAGAGAGAGAGGTGATTAGTAAGCAGTTTTATACCCTGAGCCCAGGTGGCTCCAATCACTAACGACCCTCCTCTGCCTGCAGGAGGAACCGCCCCCTGCACTGCAGAGGAGGAGCCGTGACAACATACAGTGAATAGAATAGGGGGTGTACTTATGTGAGGAGGATGACTCCACTGGTTAACATACAGTGTATAGAATAGGGTGTGTACTTATGTGAGGAGGATGACTCCACTGGTTAACATACAGTGAATAGAATAGGGTGTGTACTTATGTGAGGAGGATGACTCCACTGGTTAACATACAGTGAATAGAATAGGGTGTGTACTTATGTGAGGAGGATGACTCCACTGGCTAACATACAGTGAATAGAATAGGGTGTGTACTTATGTGAGGAGGATGACTCCCCTGGTTAACATACAGTGAATAGAATAGGGTGTGTACTTATGTGAGGAGGATGACTCCACTGGTTAACATACAGTGAATAGAATAGGGGGTGTACTTGTGTGAGGAGGATGACTCCACTGGAAAACATACAGTGAATAGAATAGGGGGTGTACTTGTGTGAGGAGGATGACTCCACTGGTTAACATACAGTGAATAGAATTGGGTGTGTACTTGTGTGAGGAGGATGACTCCACTGGTTAACATACAGTGAATAGAATAGGGTGTGTACTTGTGTGAGGAGGATGACTCCACTGGTTAACATACAGTGAATAGAATAGGGTGTGTACTTATGTGAGGAGGACGACTCCACTGGTTAACATACAGTGTATAGAATAGGGTGTGTACTTATGTGAGGAGGACGACTCCACTGGTTAACATACAGTGAATAGAATAGGGTGTGTACTTATGTGAGGAGGATGACTCCACTGGTTAACATACAGTGAATAGAATAGGGTGTGTACTTATGTGAGGAGGATGACTCCACTGGTTAACATACAGTGAATAGAATAGGGTGTGTACTTATGTGAGGAGGATGACTCCACTGGTTAACATACAGTGAATAGAATAGGGTGTGTACTTATGTGAGGAGGATGACTCCCCTGGTTAACATACAGTGAATAGAATAGGGTGTGTACTTATGTGAGGAGGATGACTCCACTGGTTAACATACAGTGAATAGAATAGGGTGTGTACTTGTGTGAGGAGGATGACTCCACTGGTTAACATACAGTGAATAGAATAGGGTGTGTACTTGTGTGAGGAGGATGACTCCACTGGTTAACATACAGTGAATAGAATAGGGTGTGTACTTATGTGAGGAGGATGACTCCACTGGTTAACATACAGTGAATAGAATAGGGTGTGTACTTGTGTGAGGAGGATGACTCCACTGGTTAACATACAGTGAATAGAATAGGGTGTGTACTTGTGTGAGGAGGATGACTCCACTGGTTAACATACAGTGAATAGAATAGGGTGTGTACTTATGTGAGGAGGATGACTCCACTGGTTAACATACAGTGTATAGAATAGCGTGTGTACTTATGTGAGGAGGATGACTCCACTGGTTAACATACAGTGAATAGAATAGGGTGTGTACTTATGTGAGGAGGATGACTCCACTGGTTAACATACAGTGAATAGAATAGGGTGTGTACTTATGTGAGGAGGATGACTCCACTGGCTAACATACAGTGAATAGAATAGGGTGTGTACTTATGTGAGGAGGATGACTCCCCTGGTTAACATACAGTGAATAGAATAGGGTGTGTACTTATGTGAGGAGGATGACTCCACTGGTTAACATACAGTGAATAGAATAGGGGGTGTACTTGTGTGAGGAGGATGACTCCACTGGAAAACATACAGTGAATAGAATAGGGGGTGTACTTGTGTGAGGAGGATGACTCCACTGGTTAACATACAGTGAATAGAATTGGGTGTGTACTTGTGTGAGGAGGATGACTCCACTGGTTAACATACAGTGAATAGAATAGGGTGTGTACTTGTGTGAGGAGGATGACTCCACTGGTTAACATACAGTGAATAGAATAGGGTGTGTACTTATGTGAGGAGGACGACTCCACTGGTTAACATACAGTGTATAGAATAGGGTGTGTACTTATTTGAGGAGGACGACTCCACTGGTTAACATACAGTGAATAGAATAGGGTGTGTACTTATGTGAGGAGGATGACTCCACTGGTTAACATACAGTGAATAGAATAGGGTGTGTACTTATGTGAGGAGGATGACTCCACTGGTTAACATACAGTGAATAGAATAGGGTGTGTACTTATGTGAGGAGGATGACTCCACTGGTTAACATACAGTGAATAGAATAGGGTGTGTACTTATGTGAGGAGGATGACTCCCCTGGTTAACATACAGTGAATAGAATAGGGTGTGTACTTATGTGAGGAGGATGACTCCACTGGTTAACATACAGTGAATAGAATAGGGTGTGTACTTGTGTGAGGAGGATGACTCCACTGGTTAACATACAGTGAATAGAATAGGGTGTGTACTTGTGTGAGGAGGATGACTCCACTGGTTAACATACAGTGAATAGAATAGGGTGTGTACTTATGTGAGGAGGATGACTCCACTGGTTAACATACAGTGAATAGAATAGGGTGTGTACTTGTGTGAGGAGGATGACTCCACTGGTTAACATACAGTGAATAGAATAGGGTGTGTACTTGTGTGAGGAGGATGACTCCACTGGTTAACATACAGTGAATAGAATAGGGTGTGTACTTATGTGAGGAGGATGACTCCACTGGTTAACATACAGTGAATAGAATAGGGTGTGTACTTGTGTGAGGAGGATGAATCCACTGGTTAACATACAGTGTATAGAATAGGGTGTGTACTTATGTGAGGAGGATGGCTCCACTGGTTAACATACAGTGAATAGAATAGGGTGTGTACTTATGTGAGGAGGATGACTCCACTGGTTAACATACAGTGAATAGAATAAGGTGTGTACTTATGTGAGGAGGATGACTCCACTGGTTAACATACAGTGTATAGAATAGGGTGTGTACTTATGTGAGGAGGATGACTCCACTGGTTAACATACAGTGAATAGAATAGGGTGTGTACTTATGTGAGGAGGATGACTCCACTGGTTAACATACAGTGAATAGAATAGGGTGTGTACTTATGTGAGGAGGATGACTCCACTGGTTAGCATACATTGAATAGAATAGGGTGTGTACTTATGTGAGGAGGATGACTCCACTGGTTAACATACAGTGAATAGAATAGGGTGTGTACTTATGTGAGGAGGATGACTCCACTGGTTAACATACAGTGTATAGAATAGGGTGTGTACTTATGTGAGGAGGATGACTCCACTGGTTAACATACAGTGAATAGAATAGGGTGTGTACTTATGTGAGGAGGATGACTCCACTGGTTAACATACAGTGAATAGAATAGGGTGTGTACTTATGTGAGGAGGATGACTCCACTGGTTAACATACAGTGAATAGAATAGGGTGTGTACTTATGTGAGGAGGATGACTCCCCTGGTTAACATACAGTGAATAGAATAGGGTGTGTACTTATGTGAGGAGGATGACTCCACTGGTTAACATACAGTGAATAGAATAGGGTGTGTACTTATGTGAGGAGGATGACTCCACTGGTTAACATACAGTGAATAGAATAGGGTGTGTACTTGTGTGAGGAGGATGACTCCACTGGTTAACATACAGTGTATAGAATAGGGTGTGTATTTATGTGAGGAGGATGACTCCACTGGTTAACATACAGTGAATAGAATAGGGTGTGTACTTATGTGAGGAGGATGACTCCACTGGTTAACATACAGTGAATAGAATAGGGTGTGTACTTATGTGAGGAGGATGACTCCACTGGTTAACATACAGTGTATAGAATAGGGTGTGTACTTATGTGAGGAGGATGACTCCACTGGTTAACATACAGTGAATAGAATAGGGTGTGTACTTATGTGAGGAGGATGACTCCACTGGTTAACATACAGTGAATAGAATAGGGTGTGTACTTATGTGAGGAGGATGACTCCACTGGTTAGCATACAGTGAATAGAATAGGGTGTGTACTTATGTGAGGAGGATGACTCCACTGGTTAACATACAGTGAATAGAATAGGGTGTGTACTTATGTGAGGAGGATGACTCCACTGGTTAACATACAGTGTATAGAATAGGGTGTGTACTTATGTGAGGAGGATGACTCCACTGGTTAACATACAGTGAATAGAATAGGGTGTGTACTTATGTGAGGAGGATGACTCCACTGGTTAACATACAGTGAATAGAATAGGGTGTGTACTTATGTGAGGAGGATGACTCCACTGGTTAGCATACAGTGAATAGAATAGGGTGTGTACTTGTGTGAGGAGGATGACTCCACTGGTTAACATACAGTGAATAGAATAGGGTGTGTACTTGTGTGAGGAGGATGACTCCACTGGTTAACATACAGTGAATAAAATAGGGAGTGTACTTGTGTGAGGAGGATGACTCCACTGGTTAACATACAGTGAATAGAATAGGGTGTGTACTTGTGTGAGGAGGATGACTCCACTGGTTAACATACAGTGAATAGAATAGGGTGTGTACTTGTGTGAGGAGGATGACTCCACTGGTTAACATACAGTGAATAGAATAGGGTGTGTACTTGTGTGAGGAGGATGACTCCACTGGTTAACATACAGTGAATAGAATAGGGTGTGTACTTGTGTGAGGAGGATGACACCACTGGTTAACATACAGTGAATAGAATAGGGTGTGTACTTGTGTTAGGAGGATGACTCCACTGGTTAACATACAGTGAATAGAATAGGGTGTGTACTTATGTGAGGAGGATGACTCCACTGGTTAACATACAGTGAATAGAATAGGGTGTGTACTTATGTGAGGAGGATGACTCCACTGGTTAACATACAGTGAATAGAATAGGGTGTGTACTTGTGTGAGGAGGATGACTCCACTGGTTAACATACAGTGTATAGAATAGGGTGTGTACTTATGTGAGGAGGATGACTCCACTGGTTAACATACAGTGAATAGAATAGGGTGTGTACTTATGTGAGGAGGATGACTCCACTGGTTAACATACAGTGAATAGAATAGGGTGTGTACTTATGTGAGGAGGATGACTCCACTGGTTAACATACAGTGAATAGAATAGGGTGTGTACTTATGTGAGGAGGATGACTCCACTGGTTAACATACAGTGAATAGAATAGGGTGTGTACTTATGTGAGGAGGATGACTCCACTGGTTAACATACAGTGAATAGAATAGGGTGTGTACTTGTGTGAGGAGGATGACTCCACTGGTTAACATACAGTGTATAGAATAGGGTGTGTACTTATGTGAGGAGGATGACTCCACTGGTTAACATACAGTGAATAGAATAGGGTGTGTACTTGTGTGAGGAGGATGACTCCACTGGTTAACATACAGTGAATAGAATAGGGTGTGTACTTGTGTGAGGAGGATGACTCCACTGGTTAACATACAGTGAATAGAATAGGGTGTGTACTTGTGTGAGGAGGATGACTCCACTGGTTAACATACAGTGAATAGAATAGGGTGTGTACTTGTGTGAGGAGGATGACTCCACTGGTTAACATACAGTGAATAGAATAGGGTGTGTACTTGTGTGAGGAGGATGAGTCCACTGGTTAACATACAGTGAATAGAATAGGGTGTGTACTTGTGTGAGGAGGATGACTCCACTGGTTAACATACAGTGAATAGAATAGGGTGTGTACTTGTGTGAGGAGGATGACTCCACTGGTTAACATACAGTGAATAGAATAGGGTGTGTACTTGTGTGAGGAGGATGACTCCACTGGTTAACATACAGTGAATAGAATAGGGTGTGTACTTATGTGAGGAGGATGACTCCACTGGTTAACATACAGTGTATAGAATAGGGTGTGTACTTATGTGAGGAGGATGACTCCACTGGTTAACATACAGTGAATAGAATAGGGTGTGTACTTATGTGAGGAGGATGACTCCACTGGTTAACATACAGTGAATAGAATAGGGTGTGTACTTATGTGAGGAGGATGACTCCACTGGTTAACATACAGTGAATAGAATAGGGTGTGTACTTATGTGAGGAGGATGACTCCCCTGGTTAACATACAGTGAATAGAATAGGGTGTGTACTTATGTGAGGAGGATGACTCCACTGGTTAACATACAGTGAATAGAATAGGGTGTGTACTTATGTGAGGAGGATGACTCCACTGGTTAACATACAGTGAATAGAATAGGGTGTGTACTTGTGTGAGGAGGATGACTCCACTGGTTAACATACAGTGTATAGAATAGGGTGTGTATTTATGTGAGGAGGATGACTCCACTGGTTAACATACAGTGAATAGAATAGGGTGTGTACTTATGTGAGGAGGATGACTCCACTGGTTAACATACAGTGAATAGAATAGGGTGTGTACTTATGTGAGGAGGATGACTCCACTGGTTAACATACAGTGTATAGAATAGGGTGTGTACTTATGTGAGGAGGATGACTCCACTGGTTAACATACAGTGAATAGAATAGGGTGTGTACTTATGTGAGGAGGATGACTCCACTGGTTAACATACAGTGAATAGAATAGGGTGTGTACTTATGTGAGGAGGATGACTCCACTGGTTAGCATACAGTGAATAGAATAGGGTGTGTACTTATGTGAGGAGGATGACTCCACTGGTTAACATACAGTGAATAGAATAGGGTGTGTACTTATGTGAGGAGGATGACTCCACTGGTTAACATACAGTGTATAGAATAGGGTGTGTACTTATGTGAGGAGGATGACTCCACTGGTTAACATACAGTGAATAGAATAGGGTGTGTACTTATGTGAGGAGGATGACTCCATTGGTTAACATACAGTGAATAGAATAGGGTGTGTACTTATGTGAGGAGGATGACTCCACTGGTTAGCATACAGTGAATAGAATAGGGTGTGTACTTGTGTGAGGAGGATGACTCCACTGGTTAACATACAGTGAATAGAATAGGGTGTGTACTTGTGTGAGGAGGATGACTCCACTGGTTAACATACAGTGAATAAAATAGGGAGTGTACTTGTGTGAGGAGGATGACTCCACTGGTTAACATACAGTGAATAGAATAGGGTGTGTACTTGTGTGAGGAGGATGACTCCACTGGTTAACATACAGTGAATAGAATAGGGTGTGTACTTGTGTGAGGAGGATGACTCCACTGGTTAACATACAGTGAATAGAATAGGGTGTGTACTTGTGTGAGGAGGATGACTCCACTGGTTAACATACAGTGAATAGAATAGGGTGTGTACTTGTGTGAGGAGGATGACACCACTGGTTAACATACAGTGAATAGAATAGGGTGTGTACTTGTGTTAGGAGGATGACTCCACTGGTTAACATACAGTGAATAGAATAGGGTGTGTACTTATGTGAGGAGGATGACTCCACTGGTTAACATACAGTGAATAGAATAGGGTGTGTACTTATGTGAGGAGGATGACTCCACTGGTTAACATACAGTGAATAGAATAGGGTGTGTACTTGTGTGAGGAGGATGACTCCACTGGTTAACATACAGTGTATAGAATAGGGTGTGTACTTATGTGAGGAGGATGACTCCACTGGTTAACATACAGTGAATAGAATAGGGTGTGTACTTATGTGAGGAGGATGACTCCACTGGTTAACATACAGTGAATAGAATAGGGTGTGTACTTATGTGAGGAGGATGACTCCACTGGTTAACATACAGTGAATAGAATAGGGTGTGTACTTATGTGAGGAGGATGACTCCACTGGTTAACATACAGTGAATAGAATAGGGTGTGTACTTATGTGAGGAGGATGACTCCACTGGTTAACATACAGTGAATAGAATAGGGTGTGTACTTGTGTGAGGAGGATGACTCCACTGGTTAACATACAGTGTATAGAATAGGGTGTGTACTTATGTGAGGAGGATGACTCCACTGGTTAACATACAGTGAATAGAATAGGGTGTGTACTTGTGTGAGGAGGATGACTCCACTGGTTAACATACAGTGAATAGAATAGGGTGTGTACTTGTGTGAGGAGGATGACTCCACTGGTTAACATACAGTGAATAGAATAGGGTGTGTACTTGTGTGAGGAGGATGACTCCACTGGTTAACATACAGTGAATAGAATAGGGTGTGTACTTGTGTGAGGAGGATGACTCCACTGGTTAACATACAGTGAATAGAATAGGGTGTGTACTTGTGTGAGGAGGATGAGTCCACTGGTTAAAATACAGTGAATAGAATAGGGTGTGTACTTGTGTGAGGAGGATGACTCCACTGGTTAACATACAGTGAATAGAATAGGGTGTGTACTTGTGTGAGGAGGATGACTCCACTGGTTAACATACAGTGAATAGAATAGGGTGTGTACTTGTGTGAGGAGGATGACTCCACTGGTTAACATACAGTGAATAGAATAGGGTGTGTACTTGTGTGAGGAGGATGACTCCACTGGTTAACATACAGTGAATAGAATAGGGTGTGTACTTGTGTGAGGAGGATGACTCCACTGGTTAACATACAGTGAATAGAATAGGGTGTGTACTTATGTGAGGAGGATGACTCCACTGGTTAACATACAGTGAATAGAATAGGGTGTGTACTTATGTGAGGAGGATGACTCCACTGGTTAACATACAGTGTATAGAATAGGGTGTGTACTTGTGTGAGGAGGATGACTCCACTGGTTAACATACAGTGAATAGAATAGGGTGTGTACTTGTGTGAGGAGGATGACTCCACTGGTTAACATACAGTGAATAGAATAGGGTGTGTACTTGTGTGAGGAGGATGACTCCACTGGTTAACATACAGTGAATAGAATAGGGTGTGTACTTGTGTGAGGAGGATGACTCCACTGGTTAACATACAGTGAATAGAATAGGGTGTGTACTTGTGTGAGGAGGATGACTCCACTGGTTAACATACAGTGAATAGAATAGGGTGTGTACTTATGTGAGGAGGATGACTCCACTGGTTAACATACAGTGAATAGAATAGGGTGTGCACTTATGTGAGGAGGATGACTCCACTGGTTAACATACAGTGTATAGAATAGGGTGTGCACTTATGTGAGGAGGATGACTCCACTGGTTAACATACAGTGAATAGAATAGGGTGTGTACTTATGTGAGGAGGATGACTCCACTGGTTAACATACAGTGAATAGAATAGGGTGTGTACTTATGTGAGGAGGATGACTCCACTGGTTAACATACAGTGAATAGAATAGGGTGTGTACTTATGTGAGGAGGATGACTCCACTGGTTAACATACAGTGAATAGAATAGGGTGTGTACTTGTGTGAGGAGGATGACTCCACTGGTTAACATACAGTGAATAGAATAGGGTGTGTACTTGTGTGAGGAGGATGACTCCACTGGTTAACATACAGTGAATAGAATAGGGTGTGTACTTGTGTGAGGAGGATGACTCCACTGGTTAACATACAGTGAATAGAATAGGGTGTGTACTTGTGTGAGGAGGATGACTCCACTGGTTAACATACAGTGAATAGAATAGGGTGTGTACTTGTGTGAGGATGATGACTCCACTGGTTAACATACAGTGAATAGAATAGGGTGTGTACTTGTGTGAGGAGGATGACTCCACTGGTTAACATACAGTGAATAGAATAGGGTGTGTACTTGTGTGAGGAGGATGACTCCACTGGTTAACATACAGTGAATAGAATAGGGTGTGTACTTATGTGAGGAGGATGACTCCACTGGTTAACATACAGTGAATAGAATAGGGTGTGTACTTATGTGAGGAGGATGACTCCACTGGTTAACATACAGTGTATAGAATAGGGTGTGTACTTATGTGAGGAGGATGACTCCACTGGTTAACATACCGTGAATAGAATAGGGTGTGTACTTATGTGAGGAGGATGACTCCACTGGTTAACATACAGTGAATAGAATAGGGTGTGTACTTATGTGAGGAGGATGACTCCCCTGGTTAACATACAGTGAATAGAATAGGGTGTGTACTTATGTGAGGAGGATGACTCCACTGGTTAACATACAGTGAATAGAATAGGGTGTGTACTTGTGTGAGGAGGATGACTCCACTGGTTAACATACAGTGAATAGAATAGGGTGTGTACTTGTGTGAGGAGGATGACTCCACTGGTTAACATACAGTGAATAGAATAGGGTGTGTACTTGTGTGAGGAGGATGACTCCACTGGTTAACATACAGTGAATAGAATAGGGTGTGTACTTGTGTGAAGAGGATGACTCCACTGGTTAACATACAGTGAATAGAATAGGGTGTGTACTTGTGTGAGGAGGATGACTCCACTGGTTAACATACAGTGAATAGAATAGGGTGTGTACTTATGTGAGGAGGATGACTCCACTGGTTAACATACAGTGAATAGAATAGGGTGTGTACTTATGTGAGGAGGATGACTCCACTGATTAACATATAGTGAATAGAATAGGGTGTGTACTTGTGTGAGGAGGATGACTCCACTGGTTAACATACAGTGAATAGAATAGGGTGTGTACTTATGTGAGGAGGATGACTCCACTGGTTAACATACAGTGAATAGAATAGGGTGTGTACTTATGTGAGGAGGATGACTCCACTGGTTAACATACAGTGAATAGAATAGGGTGTGTACTTATGTGAGGAGGATGACTCCACTGGTTAACATACAGTGAATAGAAGAGGGTGTGTACTTGTGTGAGGAGGATGACTCCACTGGTTAACATACAGTGAATAGAATAGGGTGTGTACTTGTGTGAGGAGGATGACTCCACTGGTTAACATACAGTGAATAGAATAGGGTGTGTACTTGTGTGAGGAGGATGACTCCACTGGTTAACATACAGTGCATCCGGATAGTGTTCAGACCTCAGACCATTTTTTTTTAACGTTACAGCCTTATTCTAAAATTGATTCAATTGTTTTTTTCCCCCCTCATCAATCTACACACAATACCCCATATTGACAAAGCAAAAACGGGTTTAGACATTTTTGCTCATTTATAAAAAATACAGAACTGAAATATCACCTTTACATAAGTATTGAGACCTTTTACTCAGTACTTTGTTGAAGCACCTTAGTCAGCGATTACAGCCTCGAGTCTTCTTGGGTATGACTCTACAAGCTTGGCACACCTGTATTTGGGGAGTTTCTTCCAATCTTCTCTGCAGATCCTTCAAGCTCGTTCAGGTTTGATGGGGAGCGTCGCTGCACAGCTATTTTCAGGTCTTTCCAGAGATGTTTGATCGGGTTCAAGTCCGGACTCTGGCTTGGCCACCCAAGGACATTCAGAGACTTGTCCTGGGATCTCCCTGTACTTTGCTCCGTTCATCTTTTCCTCGATCCAGACTAGTCTCCCAGTCCCTGCCGCTGAAAAACATCCCCACAGCATGATGCTGACACCACCATGCTTCACTATAGGGATGGTGCCAGGTTTCCTCCAGACATGACGCTTGGCATTCAGGCCAAATAGTTCAATCTTGGTTTCATCAGACCTGAGAATCTTGTTTATCATGGTTTGAGAGTCCTTTAGGAGACTTTTGGCAAACTCCAAGCGGGCTGTCATGTGCCTTTTACTGAGTGGCTTCCATCTGGCCACTCTACCATAAAGGCCTGATTGGTGGAGTGCTGCAGAGTTGGTTGTCCTTCTGGAAGTTTCTCACATCTCCACAGAGGAACTCTGGAGATCTGTCAGAGTGACCATCAGGTCCCTGAGCTCAATTTAGAGTCTCATAGCAAATACTTATGTAAATAAGGTATGTATTTTTTTATTTATAAATCAGCTAAACATTCTAAAAACCTGTTTTTGCTTTGTCGTTGTAGGGTATTGTGTGTAGATTTATGATATATATATATATATATATTTTTTTTTTTAAATACATTTTAGAATAAGGCTGTAACGTTACAAAATTAAGACATTTTCAAGGGTTCTGAATGCACTGTATACCATAACGGCAGGAAGAAAACAGAAAAATTGACTGAGAGGCTGAAATTATTTGAATGAATATATTATGTACAAAAGGACTCTTTGGCAGACTCTTTCACACATTTAAAATATTTGGTCAATTTGGAATGAACAGAGATTACATTGCTTGAGTTAAAAGTTTTGTGGAGTACATAGTCATTAAAAAACACTTTCTCCTGAAATTGGGACTAGAGAGAAATGGACTCATACTAAAACTGGGCTTCGCACATAAATACTTTATTATTAATTTCTATCAAACTCATAAAACATGCATTTGCCCAAATTAGTGAATACTGTGTACTTGGGATCACTGAACTAAGAAAACACACTTCTGAGAGTTTTTTAAAGATAATAGTATAGTGTTTTCTCATGTGACCTTATCCTAATATGAAGTTCTGATTTCTTTGACCAATCTCTACGAAGCCGAAAACCAGGCAACCACAAAAGAGCAGAAACTCCCACCACATTTAATAAAAATTCTTTCTCTCAACAGTTACTACACAGATAGGGCTGATTTCCCAGACTAAGCTTAGTCCTGGACTAAAAATCACTTAAATGGAGAATATGCATTGTACTACTACAAACCATCCCAGAAAGTTCTAGCGTCTGGTGAGTCATCATTTGAATTTGAATCATATACCAACCACTATGGTCTCACAGGTAAAGCAAATATACATATAAATACGCAAATAAATAGCCTGCACTCGTCTGTACACAGTTTGAGATATAGAGTAGTGTGGACTAAGAAAAATTACTTTTCCATTCATAGTGGCAGCTACAGCTCCTCACCACGAGAGGCTTGTTTTGATTCACTGGGTCTCGGAGAAGTTATCCATTTGCATTTGAAGGCTTGAGTGACAGAATAAAGAAACAGCTTACACGTATTACCAGTGCAGACAGCCTTTGGTTGTCTACAAGCATTCTTTGGTTCAGACTAAATACTGACATGGAAGCCTTGAATGGTGAAAATGGTGAAAATCTGAAGAGGAACACAACAATGGGAAAGTAGATGTAGTTCCGTGTCCAAAGCCTCTCCCCTACAGTGTTGGGTGTTACCCTCACTCGGACAGCTCGACAGCTTAAAAATGACACAGGGACAGAATGACAGTCTAACGCTGCAGGGACAGACGATAGTGTGAGAAGAGCCTAAGAGGGCTTTACTGCAAAGTGGTGAACCCATTCCTGAAAACCAACCTCCAATAACTACTGTACCATTAGTAAAATCAGACAGCTGTAAACCAAAGACTCAGCTAGCTTGGTCTTACATAGATTCAGCTAGCCACTTTAGACTGCTGAGATGTACCCTCAAGCTTCGGTCTTGCCTACAGACATTCAGTGACACTGTCCTTTAATGGGACACATTGGGAAGGTGCAAGGTCTAGAGAGGGGAGATTGAAACAGAGAGCAAGAAACATATGGTTCATTTTACAAACAAGATGCTTATTTTCCAGATATTTTAAGGGCTGGCGAACTAAACTTTAAACAAACCCTGACAAACATAGAAAAAAGTTGGTGTCAGTTCTGTGTCAAAATCACCCAACAGATTTAGAGTGTGCATTTAAGCTGTTTGCCATCAGGTACAGTAGTAAAATGAAACATGGAATAATACATTGAAAAACAAGGTTCTCTGTTAAATTGGTGGTATACCTCTCTGCTCCACTCACACATTGCAATGGCCCATTTAGCTAAGGCCAATAGCACAGAGCCCATAGCCCACTGTATTGCAAGCCCTGGGCCATGTTCATTAAGGCATGACAAGGAAAACGTTTGAAAATGTGTGGCAAAGGAAAAGGAGTGTTTCATATTGGAGAAACACAGGTAGTTCCTCTCTGTTTCAGTCCGTTTAATTCCATTTGGTGCCTAACTAACATGACCATTTTAGTAGGCAGGTTACTTAGCAGCAAGGCAGAGTGGAAGGGAGGAGCCTCTCTTAGGGATGAACTGAAACGTCAGGTTGAATCTGCTGCAGACTGGATGGCTGCTGGGTCTTTGGTGTGGTGGTCTGGGTGGTTATTGGTTCTCCTTTGGTGTGGAGAGCATGGCCGGGCCTGGTCCGTTCTGGTCTGGTGGTATTGGCATGGGAAGAGAGAGACATGGATGGGAGATGAGGATGAGGTGGAGAGCCCAGTTCCCTATGCCACAAACCCCAGACAGTAATAGTACTGATGTTAGCCGTAGGGCTAGCTGTAAGGCTATCAAGGTTTTAAGGCTTTAAGGTGTTGAGGTTCGTTGCCATGCAAAGCCTAAAGGCCCAGCTGTGGTCAAGGGGGACTGCTGATGTCTTCTGGTCCATTATTACAGTCCTAATGCTCTTCTATTATAGCACTCATTATACTGTCCTCCGTTTTATTAGTCTGAACATTCTCCTCCATCACAACAACAGTCCTACACTGTCCATTTAATATTGAGTCCATCGTCATAACGGGGTCCCAGTTTTTTATAGAAGGCCAGAATTGAGGAGAAAACATTTCACGGTGAAGTCTACACCAGTTGTATTGGGTGCATGTGACAAATAAAAATGTATTTAATTTGAAACGGTGTTCAGGGCTGCCACGGCTTCCTGTCTTTGCCACTCTGTTCAGCAATGTGTTTGTAGCGACACTTGTCCCCAAAATGGCAGCCGGTGGTCCTCCAGAAGTAACACTCGTCTCCGTTCACTGGGCCACAACGTCTGGGACTGGAGAAGGGGAAAGAAGGTTAGAAGGTTACGAAAATTAGATTTTGGGATGAAATTAAACAAAATGTTAAAGTGGGCCACGTAGCTCATCGTCAACGGATTTCCTCTTGCTTTATTTTAAAGGGATACTTCATGATTTTGGCAATGAAGCCCTTTATCTACTTCCCCAGAGTCAGATGAGGGCTTTTCATATGGATTTTTTAACAAGATGGTGCTGCTGAGTACGGCTGTTTGGATTGTGTTTTTGAACACCTGTAATCTAGGGCAAAAAAATATCATAACAAATGTTTTTTTTAACATAGTGGTGCAGACAGTCAGCAAGGTGGCACTGCGCCTACATTCTTTGGGTTGAACCCTGAGATTAACTTGTGGAATACATTTTTATGTCTCTGTGTGCAGTTGCTAACTAGCGTTAGTGCAATTGCTAACTAGCATTAGCACAATGACTGGAAGTCTATTGTAACTGCTAGCATACTAGTAGATACCATTGACATCCAGTCATTGCACTAAGGCTGGTTAGCATTGGCTCGTGAAACTACCTCCAACTTTTTTCATACTGGTTCCAGACATAAAAAGGGTATCAATGAGTTCATCTGACTCTGGAGAAGGGATAACTATTCCACCTTTTGCAGTTTTAGGTTAAGTGCCTGTGGGAGGGGGGTTCACCTTTCACAGATCTCAGCTTTAAAAGGGTGTTTTCTTACCCAGCAGCTGCCTGTTGCAATGCAAGGGGGCTGGTCTTGAGGGGGATGGGCAGAACCCTCTGGCTGCGGTGGTCTGGGTAGCGAACCACCAACCTTGTGTTCTCTATACTGTAGCCCTGTGGGGGAACACACATACTAATACATTAAGGTCAATAGAATAGACAAAGTTAAAACATACAGACATACAAAATAAAAAACTGAAAAAAGACACAGCATCTTTTGAAGGCCACTCACGTTGAGTTTCTCCATGGCCCGCGATGCCATGTTGGCGTTCTTGAAGTTGACGAAGGCACAGAACCGCTCGTGGAGAACTCGTATGCTGTCTATCTCCCCGTAAGTTTTAAAGAGGTCCAACAGGTGTTTCTCAGTCAGCTCAGCGGTCACGTTCCCCACCCAGAGAGACACACACGGGGACCTGAAGGAGGAAGAGACATCACTTATGTCCACAGACATCAAGTTACACATACTTGTCCACACCAAATAAGGAAATCAAAAATGTATGTTTTCTATTTGGGGCCATGACCCCTGACCCTTATTGGG
Source organism: Salvelinus namaycush (assembly GCF_016432855.1). Taxonomy (NCBI): domain Eukaryota; kingdom Metazoa; phylum Chordata; class Actinopteri; order Salmoniformes; family Salmonidae; genus Salvelinus; species Salvelinus namaycush. The sequence continues at coordinate 28,430,455 of NC_052328.1, forward strand.
TCAACGAGATTGGCTAATATCCACCTACCCTGGCAAGCCCAATGAGGAATCCTGGCTCACCACTGAGGAAAAAGATTAGACAACTGAATTAGATCACACAATTTTTTTTTATGTATGACCTACATTTCAGCAATAGCTCATAAATGTGTTCCTTTCCTTCCCATGTCATTTAAATTAGACTAATTCCTGACATTGCTGCCCTCTAGGCTTAAGAAGAGAAAGTGCATGTTTTTCCATACCACTGGCACAGCCTGCACAGTGGTGTTTGTCCTCACCCCTAGAAGCCTCAGGTGAGGTCAGCACAGCCTGTAGAGTGGTGAATCGCTCCAGCAGAGAGACACTCTGCCCCTCCTCAAAACCCAGATCCTAGAGACAGAGACGAGTGTGAGACAGAGCGAGAGGGAGCGCTTCCACCTAAAAGGAAGCGATTCCCAAACCTTCCATGACAAAGCCATCACCTAAAGAGAGATGAACCTGGAGAAGAGTCCCCTTAGAAAAGCTGGTCCTGGGGCTCTGTTCACAGACACAAACAGACACCCCAGGACAGCAACACAATTAGACAACCAAATCATGAGAAAACAAAAATAATTATTTCCAATGTGTCAAGTAATTAACAAAAAACAGAGCAAACTAGAATGCTATTTGGCCTTAAACAGAGAGTACACAGTGGCAGAATACCTGACCACTGTGACTGACCCAAACTTAAGGAAAGCTTTGAATATGTAGACTCAGTGAGCATAGCCTTGCTATTGAGAAAGGCCGCCATAGCCTGTCTTCTCTTGAGAGTGAATTTTGATAAACTCCCATATCTACTGGGTGAAATACCACAGTGTGTCACGTTCGTCGTATTGAGGAGACCAAGGCGCAGCGTGATATGAATACATTCTTCTTTTAATAACGGAAGAACACTGAACAAACAAAGTAACAAAAACGAACGTGAAGCTAAATAGAACGAGTGCTGACATGCAACTCCACATAGACAACTACCCAGAAAATCTAAATGGAAAATGGCAACCTAAATAGGATCCCCAATCAGAGACAACGATAAACAGCTGCCTCTGATTGGGAACCAATTCAGGCCACCATAAACCTACATTACCTAGACATACAAATCCCCATAGATAAACAAAAACCCTAGACAAGACAAAAACACACATACCCATCCTCGTCACACCCTGACCTGACCAAAATAATACAGAAAATATAGAAAACTAAGGTCAGGGCGTGACAGTGTGCCATCACAGCAGCAAGATGTGTGACCTGTTGCCACAAGAAAAGGGAAACCAGTGAAGAACAAACACCATTGTAAATACAACGCATATTTATGTATTTTCCCTTTTGTATTTTAACCATTTGCACATTGTTACAACACTGTACAGTCGTGGCCAAAAGTTGAGAATGACACAAATATTCATTTCCACAAAGTTTGCTTCTTCAGTGCCTTTAGATATTTTTGTCAGATGTTACTATGGAATACTGAAGTATAGCTACAAGCATTTCATAAGTGTCAAAGGCTTTTATTGACAATTACATGAAGTTGATGCAAAGAGTCAATATTTGCAGTGTTGACCCTTCTTTTTCAAGACCTCTGCAATCCGCCCTGGCATGCTGTCAATTAACTTCTGGGCCACATCCTGACTAATGGCAGCCCATTCTTGCATAATCAATGCATGCAGTTTGTCAGAATTTGTGGGTTTTTGTTTGTCCACCCGCCTCTTGAGGATTGACCACAAGTTCTCAATGGGAATAAGGTCTGGGGAGTTTCCTGGCCATGGACCCAAAATATCGATGTTTTGTTACCCGAGCCACTTAGTTATCACTTTTGCCTTATGGCAAGGTGCTCCATCATGCTGGAAAAGGCATTGTTCGTCACCAAACTGTTCCTGGATGGTTGGGAGAAGTTGCTTTCGGAGGATGTGTCGGTACCATTCTTTATTCATGGCTGTGTTCTTAGGCAAAATTGTGAGTCAGCCCACTCCCTTGGCTGAGAAGCAACTCCACAGATGAATGGTCTCAGGATGCTTTACTGTTGGCATGACACAGGACTGATGGTAGCGCTCACCTTGTCTTCTCCGGACAAGCTTTTTTCCGGATGCCCCAAACAATCGGAAAGGGGATTCAGAGAAAATGACTTTACCCCCGTCCTCAGTAGTCCAATCCCTGTACCTTTTGCAGAATATCAGTCTGTCCCTGATGTTTTTCCTGGAGAGAAGTGGCTTCTTTGCTGCCCTTCTTGACACTAGGCCATCCTCCAAAAGTCTTCGCCTCACTGTGCGTGCAGATGCACTCACACCTGCCTGCTGCCATTCCTGAGCAAGTTCTGTACTGGTGGTGCTGAATCAACTTTAGGAGACGGTGCTGGCGCTTTCTGGACTTTCTTGGGCTCCCTGAAGCCTTCTTCACAACAATTGAACCGCTCTCCTTGAAGTTCTTGATGATCCGATAAATGGTTGATTTAGGTGCAATCTTACTGGCAGCAATATCCTTGCCTGTGAAGCCCTTTTTGTGCAAAGCAATGATGACTGAACGTGTTTCCTTGCAGATAACCATGGTTGACAGAGGAAGAACAATGATTCCAAGCACCACTCTCCTTTTGAAGTTTCCAGTCTGTTATTCGAACTCAATCAGCATGACAGAGTGATCTTCAGCCTTGTCCTCGTCAACACTCACACCTGTGTTAACGAGAGAATCACTGACATGATGTCAGCTGGTCCTTTTGTGGCAAGGCTGAAATGCAGTGGAAATGTTTTTTGGGGATTCAGTTCATTTGCATGGCAAAGAGGGACTTTGCAATTAATTGCAATTCATCTGATCACTCTTCATAACATTCTGGAGTATATGCAAATTGCCATCATACAAACTGAGGCAACATACTTTGTGAAAATTAATATTTGTGTCATTCTCAAATTTTGGCCACGACTGTATATATACACATAATATGACATTTGTAATGTCTTTATTCTTTTGGAACTTCTGTGAGTGTAATGTTTACTTTTGCAGCCCACGAGAGTGGGCGAGAGAGCGCGACAGAGCGGGCGAGAGAGTGCGACAGAGCGGGCGCGACAGAGCGGGCGGGAGAGAGAGCGAGACAGAGCGGGCGAGAGAGAGAGCGAGACAGAGCGGGCGAGAGAGAGAGCGCGACAGAAAGGGCGACAGAGCGCGACATGTTCCCTGTATCTAATATTAGTTTTTTGGTTGAATATCTGATAACATTCAGTATCAAAAATATTCAAAAATAGAGAAAGGGGGCAAATACTTTTTCACGGCACTGTACATGGAACAGCTGTGTGAGTAGCAGTGTGAAAAAGCACTAAACCTAAACTCCAGTCTTCCCGTCCTCCGCTGCTTTTCATAAAAGGAGACTAGGAAACAGTTTAGGAGATCTGTAACTATAGCTATACATTGCCATTTCCCATACGTATCATGAGCACGTTGGTAGCACATAGCCACGTGTGTGTGTATTCAAAGATGTGTGTGTTCACCATAAGCTGTAAGACTTTGCAGTTGAAGAGATCGTTGACAGCCTCCTCACAGTCTTTATCCAGCTTCAGCACCTGTTCCATGGCTTTCTCCGCCTCACTGTACCGCTACACACACACATACACACACTTAGGAGGTCAAGACTCCTCAAGCCTGCATAAACATATATTATATAATTGGTAAATAATCACTATACGGAGAATTTGCATTCTATAGAATACAAAAGAACAGGAGAGGACAGTTATGCAGTCTGTGGTCCACCTTCATCCCAATGAGTGCACTGCCCTTGCGGAAGTGTCCTTTAGGCCAATCAGGTGCCAGCTGGATGGACCTCTCAGCATCAGACAGGGCCTGGGGGTACTGCTCCAAACAGCTATAACAGTACGACCGGTTCCCAAAGAACCTGGACGGACAGACAGATAAACACACACGGAGACACACACACACACACACATACAGAGACACACACACGGAGACACACACACACACACATACAGAGACACACCCACGGAGACACACACACACATACAGAGACACACACGGAGACACAGAGGGTAAACTGTGGTTTATTGTCTATGTCGTACTGTACCAATGTATTGATGTCGGCTAGACACAGTCAGCCTCCAGTATCTATGCTGCAATAGTTTGTGTCGGGGTGCTAGGGTCAGTCTGTTATATCTGGTGTAATTCTCCTGTCTTATCCGGTGTCCTGTGTGAATTTAAGTATTCTCCCTCTAATTCTCGCTCCCGGAGGACCTGAGCCCTAGGACCATGCCTCAGGACTACCTGGCCTGATGACTCCTTGCTGTCCCCAGTCCACCTGGTCGTGCTGTTTTCTAATATTTCTCTCTACAGCACCTACGGTCTCGAACTCTCAATGCTCGGCTATGAAAAGCCAACTGACCTGTTACACCCTCGACAACCACTGTGATTATTATTATTTGACCCTGCTGGTCATCTATGAACATTTGAACATCTTGGCCATGTACTGTTATAATCTCCACCCGGCACAGCCAGAAGAGGACTGGCCACGCCTCGGAGCCTGGTTCCTCTCTTTTTTCCTAGGTTGTGGCCTTTCTTGGGAGTTTTTCCTAGCCACCGTGCTTCTACATCTGCATTGCTTGCTGTTTGCGGATTTAGGCTGGGTTTCTGTATAGCACTTTGTGACATCTGCTGATGTAAAATGGGCTTTATAAATACATTTGATTGATTGATATTAGGACAGTGACACATTTTTTGTTGTTTTGGCTTTGAAATGATACAATGAGTATGAGGTTAAATTGTAGACTGTCAGCATTAATTTGAGGGTATTTTCATCCATATCGGGTGAACCGTTCAGAAATTACAGCACTTATTGTACATTTTAAGGGAACAAAGGTATTGGGACAAATTCACTTATGTGTACTAAAGAAATAAAAAGTGAAGTAGTTGGTTCCATATTCCTAGAACACAGTGACTACATCAAGCTAGTGACTCCGCAAACTTGTTGGATGCATTTGCTGTTTGTTTTGGTTGTGTTTCAGATTATTTTGTGCCCAATAGAAATGAATGGTAATTAATGTAGTGTCATCTTGGAGTCACTTTTATTGTAAATAAGAATAGAATGTTTCTAAACAATTCTACATTAATGTGGATGCTACCATGATTACGGATAATCCTTAATGAATCGTGAATAAGTGAGTGAGAAAGTTAGAGGCATAAATATAATACCCCCCCAAAAATGCTAACCTCCCCTGTAACAACAAAAAAGGTGTCACTGTCCAAATACTTTTGGAGCTCACTGTAACTAGCGTATTGAGGTCAGAGGTCATGCTGTAGTAAGTGATATAATGCAGACATATAACGATGTGATATTACCTGTAATCCTTTGGGTCGTATCTGATGGCTTCTGTAAACATAACGACGGCCTGAGAATACTGGCCCTCCTGCACCAGCTTGATCCCTTTTTCTACAGGGCACATACAGCCAGAGGCTCAAATGTACAAACAACATCTGAGCATGTTTGCACAGCAAGGTGTGTGTGTGTGCACCCGTATGTGTGTGAGGGTGTGTACAGAGAGTAGTGTGTGTAATTGATCACTGCCTAACGCTGCCACACCTGGATGGATGGATAAACGCACACACTCACCTGTCAACGAGGCGCTTCTCTTAGTCACAGCATCTGTTCCATTCACCTGAAGAAGCCAGAACATGTTCCCGAAAAAGTAAGGCAAACACATTAATTTGTTCGCATATTAGCTCCCTAGAGTTTGTCCTACCTAGGAAGATGTTTATTGTCACTGTAACCTGCAGCTTTAGGCCTGGGTTGCTGTTATAACATGCTAATAAGCACTTTGTGGAAAAGTGTTAGATAAAAAGCACGTAGGCCTAGGATACATCAGTAAAATGTGACTGACTTTCTAGGAAATTATATATATATATATATATAAATAAAACTGTTGGTAACCTCTGACCCAGTGACACGACTGACCGTGCTCTAGCCTGTGCACTGAGGCAGTGTATGTGTATCTATGTATATGTATGTGTGAGACTATGCAAGGTCAAACACATAAACGTTCCAATAACTGTTTACCATGCCATCCAGGTGCAGAGTTCACCTCACCTTAGGGAGGACATTGAACCTGCCACGACCTACAGATATCAACACGATGGGAGACCAGATAAAAGCCTTTTGCTTATTCATGACAAGATTGTTGGAGTTGGATGAATAATATTTTTATATAAACATACAGTACCAGTCAAAAGTGTACACCTACTCATTCCAGGGGTTTTCTTAATTTTACTATTTTCTGCATTGTAGAATAATATTGAAGACATCAAAACTATGAAATAACACATATAGTAAGATGGTGCCGAAGAGGATGGCTGACGTTTTAATGTTCCTAACCAATTGTGCTATTTTGTTATTTTTCTAGCTTATTTTTTAAACTTATTTTGTACATAATGTTGCTGGTACCATCTCTTATGACCGAAAATAACTTCTAGACATCAGAACAGCGATTACTCACCACGAACTGGAAGAAGCGTTTTCCTTCAACGAGTCAGACGAGAAAGATATACTGCTCTCCCGGGAACAGGCCCAGATCCCTGCCATTTGCGTGAAGAAAAGACGGAGGAAAAGAGGAAGCAGATCACGCTGCCTTCTGAGAATCTATAGGCGAGCGAGTAAACTCCCACTGCCAACCGTCCTACTTGCTAACATGATTATCCTACCAACAGGACATTAAGAACTGTAATATCTTATGTTTCACTGAGTCGTTGCTGAACGACGACATGGATAATATAGAGCTGGAGGGATTTTCAATGCACCGGCAGAACAGAGAAGCTACGTCAGGTAAGACGAGGGTTGGGGGTGTGAGTCTTTTTGTCAATAACAGCTGGTGCGCGATGTCTAGTATTAAAGAAGTCTCGAGGTATTGCTCGCCTGAGGTAGAGTACCTTATGATAAGCTGTAGACCACACTATCTACCAAGAGAGTTCTCATCGAAACTATTTGTAGCCGTCTATTTACCACCACAGACCGATGCTGGCACTAAGACCACGCTCAACCAACTCTAAGGCCATAATCAAACAAGAAAATGCTCACCCAGAAGCGGCACTCCTAGTGGCCAGGGACTTTAATGCAAGCAAACAAATCAGTTTCACCAAATTTTTACCAGCATGTCACACGTGCAACCAGAGGGGGGAAAAATTATAAAAAAACCTACAGACCACCTTTACTCCACACACAGAGATGCATACAAAGCTCTCCCCCGCCCTCCATTTGGCAAATCTGACCATAATTTTATCTTCTTGATTCCTGCTTACAAGCAAAAACTAAAGCAGGAAGTACCAGTGAGTCGCTCAACACGGAAGTAGTCAGATGACGCGGATGCCCACGCTACAGGACTGTTTTGCTAGCGCAGACTGGATGAATCCCGGGAAAACATTCCAATGGCTTTATCAATAAGTGCATCGACGGCATCATCCACACAGTGACCGTACCTACATATCCCAACCAGAAGCCAGGCAACATCCGCATTGAGCTAAAGGCTAGAGCTGCCACTTTCAAAGAGCGGGACACTAATCCGGACACTTATAAGAAATCCGCTTTGCCCTCAGATGAACCATCAAACAAGCAATACAGGATTAAGATTGAATCCTACTACACAGTCTCTGACCCCCTTCCAATGTGGCAGGGCTTTGAAAACTATTACAGACTACAAAAGGTACACCCAGACGCGACCTGCCTAGTGACGCAAGCCTATCAGACGAGCTAAATGCCTTTTATGCTTGCCTCAAGGTAAGCAACACTGAAGCATGCACAAGAGTACCAGCTGTTCTGGATGACTGTGATAATGCTCTCGGTAGCCGATGTGAGCAAGACTTTTAAACAGGTCAACATTCACAAAGCCATAGGGCCAGATGGATTACCAGGACATGTACTCAAAGCACGCGCGAACTAACTGGCAAGTGTTTTCATTGACATTTTCAACCTCTCCTTGTCTGAGTCTGTAATACCTACATGTTTCAAGCAGACCACCATAGTCCCTGTGCCCAAGGAAGCGAAGGTAACCTGCCTAAATGATTACCGCCCCATAGCACTGGACAGTAATCAAAAGTGCTTTAAAAGGCTGGTCATGGCTCACATCAATAGCACCCTCCCGTATACCCTAGACCCACTCCAATTCGCATACCGCCCCAACAGAGCCACAGATAACGCAATCGCACTACACACTGCTGAAAACACCTTCCTCTGTAACTGGATCCTGGACTTCCTGACCGGCCACCCCCAGCTGGTAAGGGTAGGCAACAACACGTCTGGCACGCTGATCCTCAACACTGGGACCCCTCAGGGGTGTGTACTTAGTCCCCTCCTGTACTCCCTGTTCACCCACGACCACATGGCCAAACACGACTCCAACACCATCAATAAGTTTGCTGACGACACAACAGTGGTGGGCCTGATCACCGACAACGATGAGACAGCCTATAGGGAGGTGGTCAGAGAACTGACAATATGTTGGCAGGACAACAACATCTACATCAGTGTGAGCAAGACAAAAGAGCTGATCGTGGACTACAGGACGAACAGGCCCCCATTAACATCAACGGCCTGTAGTGGAGTTTCAGGTTCCTTGGTGTCCACATCACCAATGAGCTATTATGGTCCAAACACACCAAGACAATCGTGAAGAGGGCACGACAAAACCTTTTCCCCTCAGGAGACTAAAAAGACTTGGCATAGGTCTCCAGATCCTCAAAAAGTTATACAGCTGCACCATCGAGAGCATCCTGACCGGTTGCATCACCGCCTGGTATGGCAACTGCTCGACATCTGCCCGTAAGGCACTACAGAGGGTGGTGCGTACGGCCCAGTACATCATTGAGGCCAACATTCCTGCCATTCAGGACCTCTATACCAGATGGTGTGAGAGGAAAGCTCATGAAATTGTCAGAGACTCCAGTCACCCAAGTTATAGACTGTTTTCTCTGCTACCGCACAGCAAGCGGTACCGGAGCGCCAAGTCTAAGACCAAAATGCTCCTTAACAGCTTCTACCCCCAAGCCATAAGACTGCTGAACAATGAATCAAATAGCCTCCGGACTATTACATTGACGACCCCCCCCTCCATTTGTTTTGTACACTGCTGCTATTAGCTGTTTATTATCAATGCATAGTCACTTCACCCCTACCTACATGTACAAACCATCAAGCGCTATGTTGAAACTGGCTCTCATGAGGACCGCCACAGGAAAGGAAGACCCAGAGTTACCTCTGCTGCAGAGGATAAGTTCATTAGAGTTAACTGCACCTCAGATTGCAGTCCAAATAAATGCTGCAGAGTTCAAGTAACACACACATCTCAACATCAACTGTTCAGAGGAGACTGCGTGAAATCAGGCTTTCATGTTCAAATTGCGGCAAAGAAACCACTACTAAAGGCCACCAATAAGAAGAGACTTGCTTGGGCTAAGAAACACGAGCAATGGACAGTAGACCAGTGGAAATGTGTTCTTTGGTCTGATGAGTCCAAATTTGAGATTTTTGGTTCCAACCGCCGTGTCTTTGTGAGACGTAGACAGGAAAATGTTTTGCAGCAGTTTTGCAACAGGACAATGACACAACACACCTCCAGGCTGTATAAGGGCTATTTGACCAAGGAGGAGAGTGATGAAGTGCTGCATCAGATGACCTGGTCTCCACAAATCACCCGACCTCAACCCAATTGAGATGGTTTGGGATGAGTTGGACCGCAGAGGGAAGCAAAAGCTGCCAACAAGTGCTAAGCATATGTGAAAACTCCTTCAGACTGTTGGAAAAGCATTCCAGATAAAGCTTGTGGAGAGAATGCCAAGTGTGCAAAGCTGTCATCAAGGCAAAGGTGGCTACTTTGAAGAATCTCAAATATTAAATACTTTTTTGGTTACTTCATGATTCCATATGTGTTATTTTATAGTTTTGATGTCTTCACTATTATTCTACAATGTAGAGAATAGTAAAAATAAAGAAAAACCCTTGAATGAGTAGGTGTGTCCAAACTTTTGAGTGGTACTGTACGTCTCAGCTACCATTACACAATAACTGCGTTTCTTGGACATACCAGTCGTTTACAATTCAACTGAGAGTGGCGGAAGTGAAATGTTACAATTGACCCCGTATGCAGGGTTAAACGTAACAGGCTGCACGGCAGTGTTAATTTTGTCAACAATAACTATGACGAAAAATATTAGTCAACAACCTGTTTTTCCCTGATGAAAACGAATGACAAAAACTAAATTGTTGCGTTTATATTTTTGTTCAGAATATTTTCATAAACTATACCAATCAAAAGACCTCATCTTACTGAAAAATGATACATCATTAGACACATGGGGAATGTTCCACAGGAAAATCCAAAAAAGAGAGCTGGCAATTTAGAATGATAGTAAAAGGTATGATAGTAATTTTCTTTCTTCAATAATCACATCTATTAGTTCCTATTTTAACTCTAGACTAAGGCGTCCAATTTACCCCTGGTCTCCCCTATTACAGTAGACAGTTAACACTCCTACTACTGACAGCAACCTATTGCCAACACACAGTAAATAGATACTGTACCTAGTTATCCTTAGACCCCGACCCCACACTCCTACCACAGTAAATATATACTGTACCTAGCTATCCTTAGACCCCGACCCCACACTCCTACCACAGTAAATATATACTGTACCTAGCTATCCTTAGACCCCGACCCCACACTCCTACCACAGTAAATATATACTGTACCTAGCTATCCTTAGACCCCGACCCCACACTCCTACCACAGTAAATATATACTGTACCTAGCTATCCTTAGACCCCGACCCCACACTCCTACCACAGTAAATATATACTGTACCTAGCTATCCTTAGACCCCGACCCCACACTCCTACCACAGTAAATAGATACTGTACCTAGCTATCATTAGACCCCGACCCCACACTCCTACCACAGTAAATAGATATTGTACCTAGCTATCCTTAGAACCCACACTCCTACCACAGTAAATAGATACTGTACCTAGCTATCCTTAGATCCCACACTCCTACCACAGTAAATAGATATTGTACCTAGTTATCCTTAGACCCCGACCCCATACTCCTACCACAGTAAATAGATATTGTACCTAGCTATCCTTAGACCCCGACCTCACACTCCTACCACAGTAAATAGATACTGTACCTAGCTATCTTTAGACCCCACACTCCTACCACAGTAAATAGATACTGTACCTAGCTATCCTTAGACCCCACACTCCTACCACAGTAGATAGATACTGTACCTAGCTATCCTTAGACCCCACACTCCTACCACAGTAAATAGATACTGTACCTAGCTATCCTTAGACCCCACACTCCTACCACAGTAAATAGATACTGTACCTAGCTATCCTTAGACCCCACACTCCTACCACAGTAAATAGATACTGTACCTAGCTATCCATAGACCCCACACTCCTACCACAGTAGATAGATACTGTACCTAGCTATCCTTAGACCCCACACTCCTACCACAGTAAATAGATACTGTACCTAGCTATCCTTAGATCCCACACTCCTACCACAGTAGATAGATACTGTACCTAGTTATCCTTAGACCCCGACCCCATACTCCTACCACAGTAAATAGATATTGTACCTAGCTATCCTTAGACCCCGACCTCACACTCCTACCACAGTAAATAGATACTGTACCTAGCTATCTTTAGACCCCGACCCCACACTCCTACCACAGTAAATAGATACTGTACCTAGCTATCCTTAGACCCCACACTCCTACCACAGTAGATATATACTGTACCTAGCTATCCTTAGACCCCACACTCCTACCACAGTAAATATATACTGTACCTAGCTATCCTTAGACCCCACACTCCTACCACAGTAGATAGATACTGTACCTAGCTATCCTTAGACCCACACTCCTACCACACTAAATAGATACTGTACCTAGCTATCCTTAGACCCCGACCCCACACTCCTACCACAGTAGATAGATACTGTACTTAGCTATCCTTAGACCCACACTCCTACCACACTAAATAGATACTGTACCTAGCTATCCTTAGACCCCGACCCCACACTCCTACCACAGTAGATAGATACTGTACTTAGCTATCCTTAGACCCACACTCCTACCACAGTAGATAGATACTGTACCTAGCTATCCTTAGACCCCACACTCCTACCACAGTAGATAGATACTGTACCTAGCTATCCTTAGACCCACACTCCTACCACACTAAATAGATACTGTACCTAGCTATCCTTAGACCCCGACCCCACACTCCTACCACAGTAGATAGATACTGTACTTAGCTATCCTTAGACCCACACTCCTACCACACTAAATAGATACTGTACCTAGCTATCCTTAGACCCCGACCCCACACTCCTACCACAGTAAATAGATACTGTACCTAGCTATCCTTAGACCCCACACTCCTACCACAGTAAATAGATACTGTACCTAGCTATCCTTAGACCCCACACTCCTACCACAGTAAATAGATACTGTACCTAGCTATCCTTAGACCCCACACTCCTACCACAGTAAATAGATACTGTACCTAGCTATCCTTAGACCCCACACTCCTACCACAGTAAATAGATACTGTACCTAGTTATCCTTAGACCCCGACCCCATACTCCTACCACAGTAAATAGATATTGTACCTAGCTATCCTTAGACCCCGACCTCACACTCCTACCACAGTAAATAGATACTGTACCTAGCTATCTTTAGACCCCGACCCCACACTCCTACCACAGTAAATAGATACTGTACCTAGCTATCCTTAGACCCCACACTCCTACCACAGTAAATATATACTGTACCTAGCTATCCTTAGACCCCACACTCCTACCACAGTAGATAGATACTGTACCTAGCTATCCTTAGACCCACACTCCTACCACACTAAATAGATACTGTACCTAGCTATCCTTAGACCCCGACCCCACACTCCTACCACAGTAGATAGATACTGTACTTAGCTATCCTTAGACCCACACTCCTACCACACTAAATAGATACTGTACCTAGCTATCCTTAGACCCCGACCCCACACTCCTACCACAGTAAATAGATACTGTACCTAGCTATCCTTAGACCCCACACTCCTACCACAGTAAATAGATACTGTACCTAGCTATCCTTAGACCCCACACTCCTACCACAGTAAATAGATACTGTACCTAGCTATCCTTAGACCCCACACTCCTACCACAGTAAATAGATACTGTACCTAGCTATCCTTAGACCCCACACTCCTACCACAGTAAATAGATACTGTACCTAGCTATCCTTAGACCCCGACCCCACACTCCTACCACAGTAGATAGATACTGTACCTAGCTATCCTTAGACCCCACACTCCTACCACAGTAGATAGATACTGTACCTAGCTATCCTTAGACCCCGCACTCCTACCACAGTAAATAGATACTGTACCTAGCTATCCATAGACCCCACACTCCTACCACACTAAATAGATACTGTACCTAGCTATCCTTAGACCCCACACTCCTACCACAGTAAATAGATACTGTACCTAGCTATCCTTAGACCCCACACTCCTACCACAGTAGATAGATACTGTACCTAGCTATCCTTAGACCCCACACTCCTACCACAGTAGATAGATACTGTACCTAGCTATCCTTAGACCCCACACTCCTACCACAGTAAATAGATACTGTACCTAGCTATCCTTAGCCCTGACACTACCACCAGAGCAGACAGTTAGCCATCAACACTCTTAGTGCAGACAGCAAGTAATCACCAACACTGCTATAACAGCAAGCTTTCACCAACTAGCTAGCTACCTAGCTATCCTTAGCCCCAACAACACTTCTACAACGCAGTGACTTCTAGATGGCAAGATATCCTAAGTCTCACAGCAGACAGCTAGCTAGCTATCATCAACACTCCTACCACAGAAACATCTTTAACCCCAACAACACTCCTACCAGTGCAACTTCTAAGTAGCTAACTAGCTAGTTATCGTTGCCACAACTCTTAGAGACAGACATCAACAAAACACCTACCACAGCAACCAGCTAGCTAAATATCCTGGCTAGCACCACTCTTACCATAGCAACTAGCCAGCAAGGTAGATATCACAAAGCTCACGATCCACTTACCTCTCTGGTTCTGCCCTCATTCTCCTTGGACTTGCGACCAGGTTTGGTCCAGCCTTTTGGCCTGATGTGGCTAGCAGCGTTGGCAAAGAACGCACAGCTCACATCCCACTCCGGTTCCTACAGTAGAGAGACAAAAATAAAGAAATCATATGTGAGAGAGAGAGAGAGAGAGTGGTTTACTAAAGTTACCCATCAGTGTGTATTAAGACTCCTCAAGTAGAGACGGCTCCCCTAAACTAGCCTGGGTAGCTTCCCAGACTGTTTCTTGACTCAACAACACTACATAATTGGCCTGGTTCCATCTCAGTGTGTGCAGTCTTTACAATTCCTATAGTCATTGTCACAGACAGCACAAGCAGACCTGGGACCAGGCTCTTACGCCATTGCCAAGATGAAGGAGTCAATCTATCCCTACCTCTTCAGAGTGTCGTGCAGCGGTCTTCTGGGGTCCTTTAGTCCCCGAGGGGGCTGGGGATGGGGCGGGAGGCTCCTTGGAGCAAGGAATGGCTGCTCTATCCTCTTTTTCTTCTTCTTGCTCCTCCTCCTCAAGCTCAGAATCGCTCTCCTCTGCTTCCTCCTCCTCAGATTCACCACCATCATCATCCTCATCTTCAGCGTCCTGGTAAACACACACAGTTAGAGAGCATATCATAACCTAGCTGGAATGCCAACTGTCCATTCCTTTTTATAACAACCATTCCTTTCCATACAAACCATTCCTTTTTTTGATTACTGCAAATTAGGGTGCTAATCGTCATATGATTCAGATTAATTTAGAAGACATGTAATATTGGTTTGGAGTTTACCTGCTCGGTGCTCTCAGGCATCTTTACCTGCTCCAGCTTCTTGCGCTCCCGTTGACGCTGAGAGAAACATAGAAACAGCATCACGCATCAGGAATACAGATGACTATGTTGTTCACTATGGACAGAGCAGGTCTCATGTATTTTAACTAAACACTATGGCTCAGGAGGAGTAGGTGTGTGTGTGTGTGTGCGTGTGTTGCTCACCTTCCTCTTGGCTCTGCGTCGCTCCACTCTGCGTTTGGCCTTCTCCTCCTCACTCAGACTGTCCTCTCCACTGATGTCCTGTTCCTTAAAGACATTATCTGGTACTACTGTATACGTTCTAGCCAGTAGTTCTGAAAGTAGTGCTCACGAACCGTAAGTGGTCCTTGAAAATTGCATACTACGTCACATTTGTGAAGATATGTGCACCACATCATTGCTCTCCCTCTACTATGTGTGTGCAACACTTGTTGGCTGTCACTCAAATGGTGAGGGACTGAAGCTCATTGGCTAGAAGTCAAATTGCTAGGAGGCTGGTACCCGTGGGGGAAAATGTAGGGGAAAATGGTGCAGCACAGCTCCCAGAAAAAACATCGCTTTCAAACTAGGGATTTTGTAGCTAATTGAGGTAAGACAGTAATTCCGCTCATAGATTATGCATGTATGAACTACACATTGGCACATCCAGCCCAAAGCGGGAGGTTTAAAAAAATACTCAGTCATCGCCTAAGTTCCAGAGCATGCCTTTTAACTTTAAGACCACAATGCTCCGAACACTCAAACATACATTGTCCTTCAGTGTAACATGTCCTTACCTCTGACTGATAGTGTCACATCATTTTCAGGAAAATCATTGGAGATTCCCGCAAAAAATATGATTTGAAGATGATTACCTTACCTGAGACAGTGTGACGTCATCGGTGGGGTCAGGGGTCGCTGCGCCACACTCCATCTCCTCCTGACCCTGGGCACTGGGGGCTTCTGGGTAAAAAACAAAAACATACGAGTGTACAAAACATTAGGAACAACTTCCTAATATTGAGTTGAACCCCCATTTGCCCTCAGAACAGCCTCAATTAATCAGGGCATGGACTACAAAGTGTTGAAAGCATTCCACAGGGATGCTGGCCCATGTTGACTCCAATGCTTCCTTTCCTCAGTTGTTTCAAGTTGGCTGGATAACCTTTGGGTGGTGGACCATTCTTGATACACATGGGAAACTGTTCAGTGTGAAAAACTCTGCAGCGTTGCAGTTCTTGACACACTCAAACCTGTGCGCCTGGCACCTACTACCATAACCTGCTCAAATGCAATATTTTGTCTTGCCCATTCACCCTCTAAATGGCACATATAGACAATCCATGTCTCAATTGTCTAAAGGCTTAATAAACCTTCTTTAACCTGTCTCCTCTTCTTCATCTACACTGATTGAAGTGGATTTAACAAGTGACATCAATAAAGGATCATAGCTTTCACCTGGATTCAGGTGGTCAGTCTGTCATGGAAAGAGAAGGTGTTCCTAATGTGTACATCAGGGTTCTATTCGTACGTTACATGCTCAAAGAGGTAAGCCAATCAATGTCTGATATAGAGAATTGGTTGAAACCTAGCTAACATTAACAGAACTGTGCGGTCAGATACAGGCTTGAACCAGGTCACGGCTTCGCTGCCATCGGATTCAAGTCAGTCTGTCACGCACATAAGTCTGAACAGTTCCTTCTGCAAAAGGAGAACTGAGAATATATATCATTTTTTTTATATTGTTTATGGTCAAAGCCTTAAAACAGGGGTGTCAAACTCATTCCATGGAGTAGTGTCCACAGTGTCTGCTGGTTTTTGGTTTTTATCCTGTCAATTAAGACCGAGACAATTAGATGAGGGAAGTTCCTTACTACCCAGTGACCATAATTATCAATCAAGTCCAAGGGGGAGCGCAGAAACTCTGCCCTCTGTGGAATGAGTTTAACATGCATCTTACACCGACAGGATTCAATCTTCTGTGTTTTACATTTCAAGCTCTGAATTCTGATGGAGACCAATGGATCAAAACGAGGACATTAAAAATGAAGAAGTGAAACAGCAGTCAAGAGGTGTACATGTGACTTCTCTAGAAATATAGCGCATTCGGAAAGTATTCAGACCTTGACTTCTTCCACAGCCTTATTCTAAAATTGATTAAATTGTTTTCCCCCCTCAATCTACACACAATACCCCATCATTTGGCAAATGTATAAAAAATACTAAACTGAAATATACATAAATATTCAGACCCTTTACTCAGTACTTTGTTGAAGGACCTTTGGAAGCGATTACAGCCACAAGTCTTCTTGGGTATGATGCTACAAGCTTGACACTCCTGTATTTGGGGAATTTCTAACATTCTTCTCTGCATATCCCATTCAAGCTCTGTCAAGTTGGATGGGGAACGTCGCGGCACAGCTATTTTCAGGTATTTCCTGAAAATAGGATGTTCGATCGGGTTCAATTCCGGGGTCTGGCTCGGCCACTCAAGGACATTCAGAAACTTGTCCCGAAGCCACTCATGCGTTGTCTTGGCTGTGTGCTTAGGGTCATTGTCCTGTTGGACGGTGAACATTCACCCCCAGTCTGAGGTCCTGAGCGCTCTGGAGCAGGTTTTCATCCAGGATCTCTCTGTACTTTGCTCCGTTCACCCTGAGTAGTCTCCCAGTCCCTGCCGCTGAAAAGAATCTCCACAGCATGATTCTGCCACCACCATGCTTCACTGTAGGGATGGAGCCAGGTTCACTCCAGACGTGACGCTTCGCATTCAGGCCATCTTGTTTCTCATAGTCGGAGAGTCCTTTAGGTGCCTTTTGGCATAATCGAAGCGGGCTGTCATGTGCCTTTAACTGAGGAGTGGCTTCCGTCTGGTCATTCTACCATAATGGCCTAATTGGTGGTGCTGCAGAGATGGTTGTCCTTCTGGAAGGTTCTCCCAAGTACACTGAAGCTCTATCAGAGTGACCATCGGGTTCTTGGTAACCTCCCTGATCAAGGCCCTTTTCCCCCTGATTGCTCAGTTTGGCCGGGCGGCCAGCTCAATAAATATTGATGGAGGCTACTGTGTTCTTGGGGACCTTCAATGCTGCAGAAATGTTTGGGTACCCTTCCCCAGATGTGTGCCTCAACACAAACCTGTCTCGGAGTGCTACGGACAATTCCTTCGACCTAATGGCTTAGTTTTCACTCTGACATGTACTGTCAACTGTGGGAGCTTATATAGACAGGTGTGTGCCTTTCCAAAACATGTCAAATCAAATGAATTTACCACAGGTGGACTCCAATCAAGTTGGAAAAACATCTCAAGGATGATCAATGGAAACAGGATGCACCTGAGCTCAATATTGAGTCTCATAGTAAATGGTCTGAATACTTATGCAAATATATATATTTTTTTTACTGTTTTCGCTTTGTCATGTTTTTTCTTTTCTTCCTTCAAATATTTTAGAATAAAGCTGTAATGTAACAAAATGTCTGAATACTTTCCGAATGCACTGTATGCCTAGCTGTGACACCAATCTGTGCCTTTCCACAACTTTGTCCCTGGTTTTTTTTTTAAAGATCCTTGGTGCTCATGATTGAGTGTTTGCTTTGCAAGTCACTACTAGCAGACAGAACCTACAGGAACTGCTGAATGAATCCTGAAATCATGTGAATCAATACAATTTAACACAGGTTGAGGCCAATAAACTTGGTGTGTGATTCTGAATGTGATTGGTTAGCCCTGAGCTAATTTAGGATTGCCATTACAAGGTGGGTGGACGCTTACAGTACAGTACGCAACCAAGCTATTCCATTTATTGATTTTCAAAAAAATACATAAAAAAATGTCACTTGTGCGGTAGGATGTGTAGATCAAAGAGTGTTAAGTATTTTAATTCCAGGCTATAAGGCAACAAAAGGTGAACATTTTGAAAGGGAGTGTAGACTTTCTATAGGAACTGTATTTTTAGATTTGGATAATTTTTTCTGCCTTGTGTAAGTTTTAGAAACATTGCCCTGTGCCTTAAAATTCCGTTACCAAAAACCCACTCATCTTTAAGATATTTTCTCATTTCTCTCATTCATGAGGGACAATAATGAAAGTTAACAGAAGTAACAAGTAAAGGTAGACCTATCAATTAGTTAGTGTTTTTACTGATATACATTTTTCGTTATAAATTATTAAGTCAAATAAAATGTATTTGTCACATGCTTCATAAACAACAGGTGCTGTGAAATAGTTATGGGTCCTTCATCAACAATGCAGAGTTATGATAGTGATTAAAAAAGTTACTTTTAAAATCACCAAAATCAGTGACGGATTTCTGCAATTGAATTGGCTACAATGGGAAATCATAGAAGTCAAACCACAGTTGGGTTCACAAGTTTGGACAGCACAGTAGAGCAGAGTATTAGTTCAGTACAGTACAGTTCAGCACAGTACACAGTAGGGCACACGAGTTGAGAACACTATAATGTACTGTACTATACTTTACTGTGCTGAACTGTACTGTTCTGTGCTCAACTGTACTGATCTCTACCTTGTCGTAATTTGATGTCCAAACTTGTGAAACATAGACATCTATGATTGGTACAGATTTGGTCCGGACCAACAAAATGTGGTCTTGTTTGAGAGCAGAGCTCATTAAAATAATAGCCAGTGTGTAGAATAATACCCAGATATGCGAATAATACCCAGATATGCAAAGGAGGATATTTCATATGTATACTTTGGTGTACCTATTTAGGATACATCACCATGAAGAGAATGACATTCATATCCATAATTATGCATTTCTATGTTGTACAGATCAGGGACCCATGATGAAATTCCATTACCGGGTGTAAATCCACTTCACTTACTCAATAAACCAAATAGATTTTTTCAATGTCAAGGTGTGGTGTCATAGATGACACCCCATTGTTTCGGCTGACATCGTTGAATCTTAATTCAGAGCAGATATTAAACAGAGTTTTTGAAAAAAATGTAGGGATTTTACAGAAATTATGTTACCAAACTTTGCATCTGCACAGTTCTTCCAGTAAGTGTGTTTCTGTAAAAATATAAATGTAAATTGTTAAAAGGAGTCCTTGTGCATAGAGTTGTATGGTTTGTTAAACTTTTAAATCAATGTTTTTTGTTTGGTATACATTCTAAGTGAAAAATCGAAGTCCTTCACTGGGCAACAAAAAACATGGTTATGCACTGGGCAACAACAGAGAGTGATTCACTTGACACAAAACAGAGTTCAGTGGTTAAACAGTAAGTTCTGTGGTTAAGGAGTGAAACTGATTGTTGTGGAATCATGTGTCATTTGCCTACAGTTTGTCTGAGGGGAGACAATAGGGAAACGAGCTCCGATGGGATGGGTTGACATGGAAACTAGAGGTTGACCGATTAATCGGAATGGCCGATTAATTAGGGCCGTTTTCAAGTTTTCATAACAATCGGTAATCTGCATTTGGACGCCGATTATGGCCGATTATATTGTAATCCACGAGGAGACTGCGTGGCAGGCTGACCACCTGTTACGCGAGTGCAGACAGCAAGGAGCCATGGTAAGTTGCTAGCTAGCATTAAACGTATCTTATAATAAACAATCAATCTTAACATAATCACTAGTTAATCACTTGCGTTCAGTGTAAGCAGAGACAGGGTATGTGCAGCAGTTTGGGTCGCATGGCTCGTTGCGAACTGCGTGAAGACCATTTCTTCTTTACAAAGACCATCATTAATTTGCCTGAATTTTACATAATTATAACATAACATTGAAGGTTGTGTAATGTAACAGCAATATTTAGACTTATGGATGCCACCCGTTAGATAAAATACGGAACGGTTCCATATTTCACTGAAAGAATAAACGTTTTGATTTCGAAGTTTCCGGATTTGACCATATTAATGACCTAAGGCTCGTATTTCTGTGTGTTTATTTTTTTAAATAATTAAGTCTATGATTTGATATTTGATAGAGCAGTCTGAGCGGTGGTAGGCAGCAGCATGCTCGTAAGCATTCTTTCAAACCACACTTTCCTGCATTTGCCAGCAGCTTTTTGCAATGCTTAAAGCACAGCTCTGTTTATGACTTCAAACCTCCCGAGATTAGGCTGGCAATACTATAGTGCCTATAAAAACATCCAATAGTCAAAGTATATGAAATACAAATGGTATAGAGAAATAGTCCTATAATAACTACAACCTAAAACTTCTTAACTGAGAATATTGAAGACTCATGTTAAAAGGAACCACCAGCTTTCATATGTTCTCATGTTCTGAGCAAGGAACTTAAACTTTAGCTTTTTTACATGGCACATATTGCACTTTTACTTTCTTCTCCAAAACTGTGTTTTTGCATTATTTAAACCAAATTGAACATGTTTCATTATTTATTTGAGACTAAAATGATTTTATTTATGTATTATATTAAGTTAAAATAAGTGTTAATTGTTCCTTCAGTATTGTTGTAATTGTCATTATTACAAATATATATATATTTAAAAAAACTTTTTTTAAATAAATTATATTTGTAAAAAAAAAAAACACAAAAAACGTTTTCTAGATCTGTGTCTAAGGGCAGCCTCTAAGTGAAACATGTGTAAGCACAGGTGTGGGAGTTCTGTAGAAACAAATCAAAATGTATTTATAAAGCCATTTTTACATCAGCAGATGTCACAAAGTGCTTATACAGAAACCCAGCCTAAAACCCCAACAGAGTTTGTGTGAGCCTAGTAAATGGTGGGACAGGGTGAATATGAGTTTAATGATGATGCAGATCATGAGATCTCTGAGTGTACACACAGAGACAAGAAGAGGGCGGGTGGTGACGGTTGGTATCCATATATAGAACATCTGCTATGATCAAACCAACACACATCAAAATCATATGTATCGGTCTCTGTACTAGAGGCTAAAATTAGTGCTGGTGTTTTGCTTGGCTGTTATTTAATTTAGGAAATTTGTTAGAATGTATTCCCACGCATAAGAGAGATATTTGACTGTATACAAATGTAAGCAAGTTTGAAATTATTATGTTTTAGTCAAATGCTATATTTGTTTGTGCTTCTTGCGATCAATTTGCATTTTACAAATGATTTGTAATTATGTTCCGGCCCCCTGACCATCAGCTCAAGAAAAAGAGAAAAAAAAACATCCAGCGATCTGAATCTAGTTGATGATCCCTGCTCTGGGCTACGGCCTTATCAAAACACAGCCATCTTTTCTAAATGACTTCAAATGGCTGAACAGGGACAAAGTCATCCAACAATATGTTCTGGGAGGGCAGGGAAGGTCTGGGGAGCTGGTTGACCTGTGATGTCACAGCCTCATCATGACTAGGGCCCACAGAGTCCCTTCCCTAAGCCGAGTTCAAACTTCTTAGGGGAGAAGGGAAGACATTTATAGGGATAGTTATATGAAAAATGTATATCTTTATGGTCTTCTAACCTCAAAAGGAGCTCAGTGAAAAGTAGTCACATAAATACACCTTTTGAAAGGTGTATATCTTCTTTTTTTTCTTCTTCTTCAGAAAGCTGTTCCTTTAATCTAAACGGCCATGATGCCAGTGGGGTACAAGTCCAATGATGAATATAATACTAGAGTGGTAGATGTCATAAGTTCCCCTCACATGACAGTATGCTGATTTCCTATTGGGCTGCTAGGGGTCAGGTCAGGGCCACTGTGTCAGTTCATTCATACTGGAAGACACCAGGACAAATATACAGGTAATGGGATACAGATACAGATACAGTGGGCATGTTCAGTAGGGCACAATGTAGCAAAATGTTTCCAAAATGGAAAGTGAACAGGGGGGACGTTTAGCTAAAACACTGGATTGACATCCATACATAGACCTGTACACTGTTGAAATTTCCATCTCCTCATTGTGGAAGATCTGTGGCGTTTCTTGCAGTAGTTCCCACGCGCACACATACAAACACCAACGGTAACTAACTATCTGTCTGTGACTCACCACCAGACCATATAGGGATGGAGTAAATCTCAGCATCTGGTCCCATCCAGAAACCCTGAGATCTGAGAGGACAGGATAGACGTAGACTAAACACTAGGCAATATGGCAAAAACTCCACCCAGTCCTAATTTTATGTCAGTGTCCGGCCTGCTACTTAAATGGCAGGACACGCATGTTCTTACTGCACCGTCTGAGTACCCATTACCTGCTAAATCATACTGTTCCTTCAATCCCCATCATAAAGAAATGTTCTCTGTCCAACAAATTATCCAGATCTGATGCCAATAGCAACAAAAGATCCGGTGTTTACCTCTTGAAGGAAATTAGTGGTGCTGAAAGGGGATTTTGCTGACACAAGAATGTCAAATATACAGTATATCATCCCAAACTGTGGGAGGCTAGCTAAACCATCTAGCTAAATACGATACTCAGCCTCCCTCGTCATCGCTATTCACACACTACCCAAATCAGAGCTCTCCGACTCTGCCCTGTCCCGGAGAGCTATGCCTACTGTGTGCAGGCTTCACAACCCCAGCACTCATTTTGGACTCATCATACTCTATAATTGTACCTGCTAGACATTTGCATGACTGAAATCATCTACCATCTCAGATCACAGGTGTGTGAGAAAGCGCAAAAAGCGCAAAAATTAAATACAAAAAATGGGGAACAGAGCTGCAAGCTACACTTTCTGCGACTGGAATCGGGCCTAGACAAAGAGATCAGAAACCAGGGGATTCAAAGAGCTACTTTGTAATCACAGCTTTTTTATTGAACCTTTATTTAACTAGGAAAGTCAGTTAAGAACAAATTCTTATTTACAATGACGGCCTACACCGGCCAAACCCTAATCCAGACGACGCTGGGCCAATTGTGCGCCGCCCTATGGGACTCCCAATCATGGCCGGTTGTGATACAGCCTGGAACCGAACCAGGGTCTGTAGTGACTCCTCCAGCACTGAGATGCAGTGCCTTAGAGCGCTGTGCCACTCGTACTACCCAACATGTTGTGGCGAATTTAGAGCGAGAGTAAAGTTAGTGATCAAAAAGAAAAGAGGAACAGCATGTCAGTATTTAGCACAAATGAGAAGGGGAAAAGTATTTAGTCTCTGTCAGTGGAGGCTGCTGAGGGGAGGACGGCTCATAATAATGGCTAGAATGGAGCGAATTAAATGGCATCAAACGTATGGAAACCCTGTGTTTGATACCATTCCACCTGGTCCACTCCAGCCATAACTGGGGAAGAGGGGCTCCTGGTAAAGGTGCCACCAACCTCCTGTGCTCTCTGTGTATCATGTTATGTAACTAATCTCTGATATCTACAAGAGAAAGAAAAATTGTCAACAAAAAATGTTGAGGGAAACTTTGTAGAAAGTTTAAACATTTTGAAAATGTTATGTGGTTCCCGCAGTTTGGTTGGTTGGTTGGTTGGTTGGGGCAGTTGTGGGTTTGATTCCCACATGGGCCACAAACTGAATACCGTAAAACTTAAAATAATAGCCCAGGTGTTTGCTTAAATCACTGAACACAACGGGGCAATTTTTGAGCCAGGCATCTAGCATCTATTTATTTAATTCACACAACCTTTTGCATAGTTAAATTGTTTATTTCCAGCATTTTAATCTATTTATTTATTTTCTGCACTAATGCATTATCATTTACACACTGTAACTAGGTTTCCATCCAATGGGTGACAGATTTACCTTGACACCCAAAAGTACTCGTTACATTTTGAATGCTTAGCAGGACAGGAAAATAGTAACATTCATCACTACTGCCTCTGATCTGGCAGACTCACTTGTAAATTATGTGTGAATGTTGGAGCGTGCCCCTGGCTATCCGTAATATAAAAAAATGTGGTTGGTTTGCTAAATATAAGGAATTTTAAATTATTTGAAATTCTACTTTTACTTTTGATACTTAAGTATATTTTAAACCAAATACTTTTACTCAAGTAGAATTTTACTGGGTGACTGACTTTTACTTGAGTCCTTTTCTGTCAAGGTATCTTTACATTTACTCAAGTATGACAGTTGGGTACTTTTTCCACCACTCCCCATGTGTAAATGTAACTGGGAGGAAGTGTAGTTTGTTGGCTGGAGGCACACAGTCATAGGGATCTGTGCAAACCTGCTACAGTAATGGCGTTTTCACACATAGTTTGACTATTTGTTATATTGTATTTTTTCCATTTGGTCCGGTTGGAACTAAAATTGCAAAATAAAACCAAGTACTTGCAAGTCATTTGTTTATTGTCCAAAAATGCTAACCTTTTGGTCCTAGACTTGGCCCCAGTGATGTACTGGGCGTACAGCCCAGTACATCACTGGGGCCAAGCTTCCTGACATCCAGGACCTATATACTAGGCAGTGTCAGAGGAAGGCCCAAAAATGTGTCAAAGACTCCAGTCACTCAAGTCACAGACTGTTCTACCTGCTACTGCACGGTAAGCAGTATGGGAGCACCAAGTCTAGGGCCAAAAGGATCCTTAACAGCTTCTATCCCCAAGCCATTAGACTGCTGAACAACTGATCAAATGGCCACCCGGACTATTTACATTGACCCCACCCCCTTTGTTTTTACACTGCTGCTACTGGCTGTTTATTATCTATGCATCGTCACTTTACAAATTACCTTGACTAACCTGTACCCCCACACATTGTCTCGGTACCGGTACCCTCTGTATATAGCCTCATTCTTGTTATGTACATTTCTTGTGTTACTTTTTATTTTGTATTATTATTATTTTTTAAATACTTTCGATTATTTAGTAAATATTTTCTTGACTCTATTTCTTGAACTGCATTGTTTAAGGGTTTGTAAGTAAGCATTTCACGGTAAGGTCGGCACATGTGACAAATAAAATTGGATTTGAAAAGATGCCAACAAGAAACAGTGTGTATTTCCTAGGGCAAAAAATGATGACAGATCACCAGATAAGGAGACAGTGACCAGACACCAGTCCGTTTTAGAGTAATGGAGGACATAACCACTAGGGCCGGGACAATACCAGTATCAGGATACTCGTTAGTGTCCTGACAAGGAAACAAAACACAAAGTGGTTTTAACTTCTTTAGGAAAACAGCCCTAATGTTGGAAACAAACATCATTATGCTATCATCCAGAGTCACATTTATATATTTTCCAAGCTATTAGCACACAATCTTTGACAGAGTAGGTTTTTAAAGGACCAAAGAGTTCTATGCTTCGTGTTTTCATTTTGTTATCATAACACTGTTTAGAATATCTACATAAGTTCAGCTATTGCATTTTTGTCATATTACGCTGTAGCTTACTCAGTATGAGAAGAGTGCCATCCTCCTGCATCTCACATCTGTCTGTAGTTATTGAACTCTGCCTGCTTGACCCATGAGGCAAACTCTGTCATATCCAGGATGGAGTGTCATACACTCCACCCCTCCTGCCACCTGACTGCACCTGTCCATAACCTGTAATACATTACATAGATGGAAGGGATTTATCACTCACTGGCGACTTGAAGACAGAACCTCACCCAGAGAGGTGTGCATGTCAGTGTGTTAGATAGTCAAATAATCCTTAGATTTGGGCAAATAGACCATAGAAATGCCATTCTAGTTGTGGTTAGACAGCTGAAGTTATGCTCTAAACACAACTGATTTGATTTGTTAGGTAAAGTGTAGGCATAGTCTATATAAGCACAACAATATGATATTTACAGCAGAAAATGTTTCGTCTTCGTAACACAAACACATCCTTAGATTTTTTTGTTGATGCATCTACACTCAAGTTGGGTGATGTTTGTGCAATGTCCACATGTAGCCTACACCTGTAGGGAGATTAGTTCTAGGATTTGTTTCCCGGGAAAAATCTAACAGAGGACATAAGGAGAGACAAAACTTGCCAGTTATAGAATATTGTGTAGCTGAGCTGACTGAAGACCATGGGCATTCAACTGGCAGTAGTTTATATTGTTTCCACGATAACATGTATTTACATGATGTTATGAAATGTTGAAACTAAGTTGCAAGCTACTTTTGTAGCAAGTGTGTCTTATTTAACACATTCCAGACACTAATTCTTGCCATTACTGATTTGACAGAGAAATATAGCTGCATCTGGCTACCATATCACCAAGCTATGCTAGCTAGCTGCTGTCAGGTTGGCTAAATACAAGGTCTTTAGCCTACACGTTGAACCTAATTAGCTGACAATTTTGAGATGGTGAGTCAGTCAGGAGGGGAGAAGTCCTCAAATTCAAAACTGAATTCTCTCCATAGAAGGGTTGGTTGTTTAGCAACAACCGATGTGTGTGCACTATGGGACACAACAGACAGGGTTGGCTTAGATTGTTGACAACATGTAAACTAGATTTTGTCTCCAAATGTTTATTGAAAGTATAATTACATTTGCACAATGAGCACTTGTTGTCTCTCAAATACATCGTTAGAGTTGAAAATGTAACCATATTACAGTTGACATGAAATCAGTCAGACACACCCAAGGAACACACACATCAAACCACAGCCCAAAGACAACTCGTTTGTCTTCAGTCCTGGCCATGAGCATTTCTTTGTGAGAATTGATGAAAACATTTTGGTTATGGAAATTCAGGTGTTTCAGACGTTTGAGGCTGCTGTACAAACCCGAAAATAAAAGATGCAACATTGAAACTTAAGAACGGAAAGCATAGCAATGCATAGATGTTGTTATCATCTATGCATAGTCAATTTCATAACTCTACCTACATGTACATATTAGAGGTCGACTGATTAATCGGAATGGCCGATAATCTGTATTTTTGGACACCGATCATGGCCGATTACATTGCACTCCACGAGGAGACTGCGTGGCAGGCTGACTACCTGTTATGCGAGTGCAGCATGGAGCCAAGGTAAGGTGCTAGCTAGCATTAAACGTATCTTATAAAAAACAATCAAGCTTAACATAATCACTAGTTAACTACACATGGTTGATGATATTACTAGTTTATCGAGCTTGTCCTGCGTTGCATATAATCGATGCTAATTGTTAATTATCATTGAATCACAGCCTACTTCTCCAAACGGGTGATGATTTAAAAAGCGCATTCGCGAAAAAAGCACTGTCGTTGCACCAATGTGTACCTAACCATAAACATCAACACCTTTCTTAAAATCAATAGACAAGTATTCATTTTTAAACCTGCATATTTAGTTAATATTGCCTGCTAACATGCATTTCTTTTAACTAGGGAAATTGTGTCACTTCTCTTGTGTTCTGTGCAACAGAGTCAGGGTATATGCAGCAATTTGGGCCGCCTGGCTCGTTGCGAACTCTGTGAAGACTATTTCTTCCTAACAAAGATAGCCAACTTCGCCAAATGGGGGATGATTTAACAAAAGCGCATTTGCGAAAATAGCACAATCATTGCACGAATGTAACTAACCAGAAACATCAATGCCTTTCTTAAAATCAATACACAGAAGTATATTTTTTTAGTTAAAAGAAATTCATGTTAGCTTTGTTTTTGCATTATTTAAACCAAATTGAACATGTTTCATTATTTATTTGAGACTAAATTGATGTATTATATTTAGTTAAACTAAAAAAGTGTTCATTGTTCATTCAGTATTGTTGTAATTGTCATTATTACAAATATATATATAACAATCGGCTGATTAATATCGTTTTGTTTTGGTCCTCCAATAATCGGTATCGGCGTTGAGAAATCATAATCGGTCGACCTCTAGTACATATTACCTCAACTAACTGGTGCCCCCGCACATTGACTCTGTACCAGTACCCCCCTGTATATAGTCTCGCTACTGTTATTTTACTGTTGTTCTTTAATAACTTGTTACTTTATTTCTTATTCTACTTCTTTTTTTTTTTTACTTCATTGTTGGTTAGGGGCTCGTAAGTAAGCATTTCACTGTAAGGTCTACTACGCCTTTTGTATTCGGCGCGTGTGACTAATACAATTTGATTTGACAAAGAACAGTTCTACCGCTTCTTAGACTGGCTTTCAATGAGAATGACATGTCTATAACACACTCTTCTATGTGAATTTTGTCTAGTTGCTACACATTGCAGCTTTAATGCATTGGGTTCTGGAGAGCAAGGCTATGTCATGTTATCGATTGAGCAACTCTTATCAGTAGTGCTTCATTAAAGTGTTTTTGGACGAGGCGATGAGAGGAAGTGTTACTCTAATAGCCAAGCCTTTATGGGTATGCATTCAGATTCCTGCATTCACTAAGATATGCAAATGTGCAAAAACCCTGTGCTGTTCTCGCTATAGACCGACATACTTTATTGAAATATAGTTGACACGTTACAACTCTTTTTGTGGGCCATTCAACAATCCACATCATGAAAACTCAGAAGTAAATTCGTGTAGCAATCGTTACATTTTATATTTACTAATGTACCAATGTAGCGTCGAAAAAGCTAGCGGGAGAGTGGCAAGACATGCCACTTGTTTGAATGTATTTTAACTTCTAATCATAAACAAGCAACAAAAGCGCCGAAGTATGTTATTACAGATTAGTTATTCTACCAGTGTAACTAGTCAAATGTTCCAAACACTCCCTTGAAATGTTTTGTAATCCTAGTTCAAAAGCCAAATCAACTTTTTTTGCCGACTAACTGTTAACAAGTTGAGAGTAAAGTTCGAAAAGAGTTGTAAAAAGTGGAGATTTCTTACCGCTCCCAAGCCCCAACAGCCTGTAAATATCCCATGTGAACCGCATGACACCGACCATTCAGCATTATCGACTCAAATACCCGTTAACAAAACCACACACATTGTTACAAAGTAAAAAACGCTTATAACATGGGGATCTTAGCTGTCTCAGATCTGCGGGAATTTGGGAGTTTTGGTCAGGACTTCCTGGGCGTCATGAGTCGGCATATTTGGTTCGTTGGAGGTACCACCCAATGCCCACGTCTTAAAGAGGCAGTTCACGACACAATCCAAAGTTTATATACGTTTTCACATAGAAATAGAATCTAGAAGTGTACGTGTGTACCCTTCAATCTGTGCTGTAATGTTTTGTGTTAACTCAACTGGCATTTCAACAAATAGGCCTACATTCCACTCCATGAGCCACATCAGTTAGCATAATTTGAATGAACATTCTACATGACAATTCAGCATCAGTTGATATAACATCCCAAATTTCCATGGAAATGATTTCACTTTCAATAGATTCTATAGAATGTTATTTTTCAAAATAAAAGGGTGGTGGCCACTATTTAGTGTATGATACTCTCAACCCCTGATAGTTACAACCTAATTTACATGGACCAGTGGGGATTCCCAAACCTCACCTAATGTTTTGACAGTAGCCTTTTAGTTTAAGATGTTTTAATTTGGACCAAAATATTAAATTGAGATCTTCACAGAAAGACCAACAGACAGACTGTCATTTCAGCTGGATTTTTTCAATTTAGACATTTGGTTCAAAGTTCATAAAATATATTTTTTACAACATTTGTAAACAATAGAGAGGGAGTTTTATTCACATTAGAAAGGATTGTTCAAAGTATATTCATTCACAAAACACATTTTATTTATTTAACTAGGCAAGTCAGTTAAGAACAAACTCTTATTTACAATGATAGCCTACACCAGCCAAACCCAGACAACACTGGGCCAATAGTGCGCTGCCATATGGGACTCCCAATCACAGCCGGTTGTGATACAGCCTGGATTTGAACCAGGGTGTCTGTAGTGACATCTCTAGCACTGAAATGCAGTGCCTTAGACCACATGTATGAATGTCAATGTTTAACATTTGCAGCAGATGAATCATGTGTGTGTGTTACAGCTGGAACGATAAATCATAAATGATCGACACCGACCATACTGATCACTTATCACAGACATTTTGCTGATATCGTTCATTACGATAAGTAGCCTGTGCTAGAGAAATGTGAAGTTTGAAATGGAAAAGTTAGCTAATATGGGTGATCGTTACTGGGGACAGCTGATGGCTACAACCATCAAACTAGTAGTAGTTTAAAGGATGATAAAAAACGAATGTTATAAACGTATCGTTCTATTCATCATTATCACATCAATTCAGACAAAATATTGCGATATGAATTTCTGTCCATACCTCGCAGCTCTAGCGTGTGTGTGTGTGTGTGTGTGTGCGTATGCGTGTGTGCCACTCAGAGAGTGCAGTCATTTCTACCATTATAATTAGGCTGAGAGCTTTTGAGTTTGAGCTTTTGTTCAGTCATTTTTGTTCTATTCCAGAATTCAACTCCTTATAGTGTTCTATTCCAGAATTCAACTCCTTATAATGTTCTATTCCAGAATTCAACTCCTTATAGTGTTCTATTCCAGAATTCAACTCCTTGTAGTGTTCTATTCCAGATTTCAACCCCATCGTCACACCCTGATCTGTTCCACCTGTCTTTGTGCTTGTCTCCAACCCCCTCCATCTTCCCTATTATCCCCAGTGTATTTATACCTAAGTTCTTTGTTTGTTGCCAGTTTGTTTTGTTCGTCAAGCCTACCAGCAGTTTTCCCCTTGCTCCTGTCAGTTTCTAGTTCCTGTTTTCTAGTTTTCCCAGTTTTGACCATTCTGCCTGCCCCGAGCTTGCCTGCCATTCTGTACCTTGTCACATCACACTGGATTATTGACCTCTGCCTGCCCTGACCCTGAGACTGCCTGCCGTTCTGTACCGTTTGGACTCTGATCTGGATTACCGCTCTCTGCCTGCCCCTGACCTGTCGTTTTGCCTGCCCCCTGTTCTAGTAATAAACTTTTGTTACTTCAACACTGTCTGCATCTGGGTCTTCCCTAAAACGTGATACCCTTATAGTGTTCTATTCTACAAATCTAGTTTGCTAAGGATTGAATTAGCAGCCCTTTGGAATGTCATCAGTCGGAATGAGTTGAATGTTCAATAAAAGACATGTCATGGCGTCCCCGTACCATGCAAATGGATGGAGATCTATGTGAATGTGAGACCATTCCTCTAGAAAGATGCATCAGTGAGAGTGTTTGTTTTAGCTCAGCATGGTTACCGGGTGGGCATATTTTGTACATCATTAGTCATTATCCTAATCCTAAAGTGCAAACTCCGCCCAAACGGTTCAGCGAGCTATGAAGCACCTACAGCTGGGAGTCTAGTGTTGAGGCATTGGCATGTACCACCTCCCTCCTTCTCCATCACTCCCTCCAATCAGAGTGGGTTGGTAAGGTTTCAGCAACGTTTCAGGTCAACTATGGCAGCCAGAGTAGCATTCCACCCTGGAGAACCCATCACTCCACCACCTGAGGAGGAACACACGCCTTTCCAAACGCCTGAAGGTACCACGTTCATCTGTACAAACAATAGTACGCAAGTATTAACACAATGGGACCACGCAGCTGTCACGTTCCTGACCTGTTTTCTGTTGTTTTGTATGTGTTTAGTTGGTCAGGGCGTGAGTTGGGGTGGGTATTCTATGTTGTGTGTCTAGTTCGTCTGTTTCTGTGTTCAGCCTAATATGGTTCTCAATCAGAGACAGCTGTCAATCGTTGTCCCTGATTGAGAATCATATAAAGATGGCTTGTTTTGTGTTGGGGATTGTGGGTGGTTGTTTCCTGTCTCTGTGTTTGTGTTCTGCACCAGATAGGACTGTCTCGGCTTTCACGTTTGTTATTTTGTTATTTGTTAATGTTCATTGTTTAATTAAACATGTTGAACACTAACTGCGCTGCATTTTGGTCCTCTCCTTCATCCCAGGAAGAAAGCCGTTACAGAACCACCCACCAAACAAGGATCAAGCAGCGTGGCAACGGGCAGCAGCGACAGCAGCAGCGGTACCAGGAGGAATGGTCATGGGAGCAAATATTTAACGGAGAAGGACCCTGGGCTAAGGTTGGAGAAGATCGCCGCTCTCGGGAAGAGATGGAGGCAGCTAAAGCCCAGGAGCGGTGGTCTGAGGAGGCAGCACGGAAGCGGGGCTGGAAGCCCGTGAAGAAACCCCAAAAATGTATTGGGGGGGGCTAAAGGGTAGTGTGGCGAGGGCAGGTAGGAAACCTGCGCTCACTTCCCATGCTTACCGTGGAGAGCAGGAGTACGGGCAGACACCGTGTTATGCGGAAGAGCGCACGGTGTCTCCTGTACGGGTGCATAGCCCGGTGCGGGTTATTCCACCTCCCCGCACTGGGCGGGCTAGAGTGAGCATTGAGCCAAGTGCCATGAAGCCGGCTCTACATATCTGGCCTCCAGTACGTCTCCTCGGGCCGGTGTACATGGCACCAGCCTTACGCATGGTGTCCCCGGTTCGCCAACACAGCCCAGTGCGGGTTATTCCACCTCCCCGCACTGGACGGGCTACGGGGAGCATGCAACCAGGTAAGGTTGGGCAGGCTCAGTGCTCAAGGGAGCCAGTACGCCTGCACGGTCCGGTATATCCGGCGCTACCTTCCCGCCCCAGCCCAGTACCACCAGTGCCTACACCACGCACCAGGCTTCCAGTGCGTCTCCAGAGCCCTGTTCCTCCTCAACGCACTCTCCCTGTGGTGCGTGTCTCCAGCCCAGTACCTCCAGTTCCGGCACCACGCACCAAGCCTCCTGTGCGTCTCCAGAGCCCTGTACGCACTGTTCCTTCTCCCCGCACTCGCCCTGAGGTGCGTGCCCTCAGCCCGGTACCACCAGTGCCGGTACCACGCACCAGGCCTTTAGTGCGCATCGAGAGTCCAGTGTGCCCTGTTCCTGCTCCCCGCACTAGCTTTGAGGTGCGTGTCTCCAGTCCGGTACCACCAGTTCCGGCACCACGCACCAGGCCTACTGTGCGCCTCAGCAGGTCAGAGTCGGCCGTCTGCCCAACGCCGCCTGCACTGCTCGTCTGTCCAGCGCCGTCTGAGCTGCCTGCCTGCCCAGCGCCGTCTGAACTGCCTGCACTGCTCGTCTGCTCAACGCCGCCTGCACTGCTCGTCTGTCCAGCGTCGTCTGAGCTGCCTGCCTGCCCAGCGCCGTCTGAACTGCCTGCACTGCTCATCTGCCCAGCGCCGTCTGAGCTGCCTGCACTGCCTGCCTGCCCAGCGCTGTCTGAACTGCCTGCCTGCCCAGCACCATCTGAGCCATCCGTCTGCCCAGCGCCGTCTGAGCCATCCGTCTGCCCAGCGCCATCTGAGCCATCCGTCTGCCCAGCGCCGTCTGAGCCATCCGTCTGCCCAGCGCCATCTGAGCCATCCGTCTGCCCAGCGCCATCTGAGCCATCCGTCTGCCCAGCGCCATCTGAGCCATCCGTCTGCCACGAGCCTTCAGAGCCGCCCGTCTGTCCCGAGCCATTAGAGCCGTCCGCCAGTCAGGAGCCGCTAGAGCCGTCCGTCAGTCAGGAGCTGCCAGAGCCGCCAGCCAGTCAGGAGCTGCCAGAGCCGCCAGCCAGTCAGGAGCTGCCAGAGCCGCCAGCCAGTCAGGAGCTGCCAGAGCCGCCAGCCAGTCAGGAGCTGCCAGAGCCGCCAGCCAGTCAGGAGCTGCCAGAGCCGCCTTCCAGTCAGGAGCTGCCAGAGCTGCCTTCCAGTCATGAGCTGCCTTCCAGTCATGAGCTGCCTTCCAGTCATGAGCTGCCCTACAGTCTAGAGCTGCCCTACAGTCTAGAGCTGCCCTACAGTCTAGAGCTGCCCTTCAGTCATGAGCTGCCCTTCAGTCATGAGCTGCCCTTCAGTCATGAGCTGCCCTTCAGTCATGAGCTGCCCTCCAGTCATGAGCTGCCCTCCAGTCATGAGCTGCCCTACAGTCATGAGCTGCCACTCAGTCCGGAGCTGCCACTCAGTCCGGAGCTGCCACTCAGTCCGGAGCTGCCACTCAGTCCGGAGCTGCCATTAGTCCAGAGTTGTCCCTCTGTCCTAAGCTACCTCTCTGTCCGGAGCGATTTCTCTGTCCTGAGCTACCTCTCTGTCCTGAGCTACCTCTCTGTCCTGAGCTACCTCTCTGTCCTGAGCTACCTCTCGGTCCTGAGTTGTCTCCTCTATTTAGGAGGGGCCTTGGTGAAGGTTCCTGGACCATGGTCGGGGGCGAGGGTCGCCACTCAAAGGACGCTAAGGAGGGGGACAAAGACAGTGGTGGAGTGGTGTCCTCGTCCACCGCCGGAGCCGCCACCGCGGACAGATGCCCACCCAGACCCTCCCCTTGAGTTTTAGGGGTGCGCCCGGAGTTCGCACCTTGAGGGGGGGGGGGGTTCTGTCACGTTCCTGACCTGTTTTCTGTTGTTTTGTATGTGTTTAGTTGGTCAGGGTGTGAGTTGGGGTGGGTATTCTATGTTGTGTGTCTAGTTCGTCTGCTTCTGTGTTCAGCCTAATATGGTTCTCAATCAGAGACAGCTGTCAATCGTTGTCCCTGATTGAGAATCATATAAAGGTGGCTTGTTTTGTGTTGGGGATTGTGGGTGGTTGTTTCCTGTCTCTGTGTTTGTGTTCTGCACCAGATAGGACTGTCTCGGCTTTCACGTTTGTTATTTTGTTATTTGTTAATGTTCATTGTTTAATTAAACATGTTGAACACTAACTGCGCTGCATTTTGGTCCTCTCCTTCATCCCAGGAAGAAAGCCGTTACAGCAGCCGTCATACCACTCAGGAAGGAGATGCGTTCTGTCTCCTAGAGATGAATGTACTTTGGTGCGAAAAGTGCAAATCAATCCCAGAACAACAGCAAAGGACCTTGTGAAGATGCTGGAGGAAACAGGTACAAAGTATCTATATCCACAATAAAACGAGTCCTAAATCGACATAACCTGAAAGCCTGCTCAGCAAGAAGGAAGCCACTGCTCCTAAACCACCATAAAAAAAGCGAGACTACGGTTTGCAACTTCACATGGGGACAAAGATCGTACTTTTTGGAGAAATGTCCTCTGATCTGATGAAACAAAAATAGAACTGTTTGGCCATAATGACCATCGTTAGGTTTGGAGGAAAAAGGGGGAGGCTTGCATCATGTTGTAGGGGTGCTTTGCTGCAGGAGGGTCTGGTGCACGTCACAACATAGATGGCATCATGAGGATGGAAAAATATGTGGATATATTGAAGCAACATCTCAAGACATCAGTCAGGAAGTTAAAGCTTGGTCGCAAATGGGTCTTCCAAATGGACAATGACCCCAAGCATACTTCCAAAGTTGTGGCAAAATGGCTTAAGGACAAAAAAGTCAAGGTTTTGGAGTGGCCATCACAAAGCCCTGACCTCAATCCCATAGAACATTTGTGGGCACAACTGAAAAAGCGTGTGTGTGCAAGGAGGCCTACAAACCTCTGTCAGGAGGAATGGTCCAAAATTCACCCAACTTATTGTGGGAATCTTGTGGAAAGCTACCTGAAACGTTTGACCCAAGTTAAACAATTTAAAGGCAATGCTACCAAATACTAATTGAGTGTATGTAAACTTCTGACCCACTGGGAATGTGATGAAAGAAATAAAAGCTGAAATAAATCATTTTCTCTACTATTATTCTGACATTTCACATTCTTAAAATAAAGGACCCCATTGAGATTGACCTAAAACAGGGAATGTTTACTAGGATTAAATATCAGGAATTGTGAAAAACTGAGTTTAAATATATTTGGCTACGGTGTATGTAAACCTTCGACTTCAACTGTAGAACCCTCTGTGGAAAGGGTTCTACATGAAACCCATATGGTTCTAACTGGAACCAAAGGGGTTCTATTTGGAACCAAAAAGGGTTCTTTAAAGGGTTCTCCTATGGTGACAGCCAAAGAACCCTTTTAGGTTCTAGATATCACCTTTTTTCTGAGAGTGTACACACACACACTCAGCTTAGAACAGAATGAACACACCCACCCCTGAGCACCATATACTGTAGATCTACATACTGTGCATTCATTCACCTACTTGAGAATGGAACACACACATCTGAGAACACACACTCACTCAAGCCTTTTCTCCTGTCACAGATTTCACAGAACTGTGTCCATTCTAGTAATTCTATATCTGTGCGTTGCGTATGAAAACAGCTGCAGTAACAGCAATTACATCTCCCCATTAATCCAATTCTCTTATCTTAAAGGTGACGTATGCAGGAATCGCTCCACCATTTCCTGGGTGCTAAATTTCTAATAGTTGGCCTAATTTCTGTTTATGTGACAAAGCAAGCAATCTTTGTACCATCTAAAGGGCTGTGAAATATATTTTCAATAACCAAAGATATTATATTTTCAGCTGTTTGTGTACAAAAACGAAAGTAAAAGACACAAAACAAAAACAAAACTTAATTACGGGAAGCATAGAAATAGCACACATAGAACAGATCTACCACTTCTTAGACTTTCTTTCAATGAGAATGACAGATCTATAACTTACATTTCTATGTGAATTTAGATGGGTTGCCCAAAAAGGTACATATTGTAGCTTTAAAGAATTTCTCTTACAATGTCCAAAGCTCCAAAAGTGATATTACTGTACACGTCCAACAATATGGTGCCAAGTGTAGAACACACACACACACACACACACACACACACACACACACACACACACACACACACACACACACACACACACACACACACACACACACACGCACACTAGGATGACTTGGAGCTGGCACCGGATAAAACGCCAATAAACCATTTACGACCAATTTCAAACCTGGATGGCAGCCGCTGCAACACAGGTAAAGTCCTTTGGTGGACGGTAGTCTGAAAGGGAGGGCAAAGGTCGAGCGAGGTAGAGCTGATCCAATGACATCGCTCCGTGGAAGAAATTCTGTAAAGGATAAAAGAACATACAACATAAACCCAAGTCCAATTTCACCCTTCTCCCTAAAGTGCCCTCTTGTTCAATCCCCCTCAATGATCAAAGCATTCGATTGGCGTGAGCATGTGCTAGGGAGAGTTCCCACCATATTTCTTACACCACTCCATCCTTTTGAAACTTTTAGCCATGCAAGTAGAATAGGGAGTTTCTGATTGTGTGGATGGGCTCTAGGCCTAGATACATGGTGAGTGTACGAGTGCACACTTCAGGGGGAAGGATAGATTATTGAAATTTAGGGAACGGAGGAAACAATAAGGGTTTAGAGCATAACTTTGCTAACCACACTTCTCATTTAGGCATGACTAAGAAGACAGGGGCTTTGTTTCACTCATCCTCGTCTCGGAGGGATTCCCCTGATGGGGAACTGAGAGAGTGGAAAGAACAGAACTGAGTGAAAAATGCAGAAATGGAATTGAGCCTCTGAATGAGTAGAGGAGATTGAAAAAGGGAACGTTAGTTCAGTTAATAAAATCTTGAGTTATACAGTCAAGATAGTAATAGACTTGTACTTACTAACTGCACTAGTCTAAGAATTAAGTCCTTAACTCTTAGCGCGGAAATCCCGTTAACGGGATCAAATTCGACAACATCCGGTGAAATCGGAGCGCGCCAAATTCAAAATACAAAATCGTAATATTAAACATTCATGAAAATACAAGTGTCTCACATCGTTTAAAAGCTTAACTTCTTGTTAATCCAGCCACTTTGTCAGATTTCAAAAAGGCTTTACGGCGAAAGCATACCATGCGATTATCTGAGGACAGCGCCCCGCATACAAAAGCATTACAAACATTTTCCAAACAAGCAGAGGTATCACGAAAGTCAGAAATAGCGATAAAATGAATCACTTACCTTTGAAGATCTTCCTCTGTTTGCAATCCCAAGGGTCCTAGCTACACATCAAATGGTCGTTTTGTTCGAGAAAGTCCTTCTTTATATCCCAAAAAAGTCAGTTTAGTTGGCAAGCTTGATTCAGTAATCTACCTGTTTCCCTCGTTCAAAATGCATACAAATGAATCCCAAAAGTTACCAATAAACTTTGTCCAAACAAATCAAACAACGTTTCTAATCAATCCTCATGTACCCTAATATGTAAACAAACGATCAAATTTAAGACGGAGAATAGTATGTTCATTACCGGAGATAAATAACGAAGTGCGTGCCGTCATCCACGCGCGCCACAAAACTACAGTCAAAATGGGAGCCACCTAGAAAAACTACAAATTCTATCTCATTTTTCAAAAAACAAGCCTGAAACTATTTATATAGACTTTTGAAATCTACTGGAAGCCCTAGGAACTGCAATCTGGGAGGTATTCCTTTAACTTTCCCATAAACAAGGATTTGGATGGGCAGACACCTAAAAAAAAATTCTGGATGGGTTCTCCTCGGATTTTCCAACATATGATAAACACTTACACAAATACTGCAGATCCAAGTGCTTGAACTACTTTGAATATCAGATATGAACTTTGATTCTGAAGGACAGTATAATGGTAACTGTTGGCCTAAGCATTAACCGTTCAATGCCATTAGTTATATGCTTTGTTCTGTTCTCTCTCCCCCCCCTCTCTCTCTCTATCTCTCCTCCCTCTCCTCTCTCTCTCTCTCCTCTCCTCTCTCTCTCTCTCTCCTCTCTCTCTCTCTCTCCCCCTCTCTCTCTCCTCTCTCTCTCTCTCTCTCTCTCTCTCTCTCTCTCTCTCTCTAAAGGAAAGCAGAAGGAGGAAGAGAGCCGCTGCTATACAAATCACTTTCTGGTCCAGAGCCAGTGGTTCAGCGGTATGCAAATCCATCCCAGTGGAACACTATCTACTCCATATTTCTGTACACAGAAATATTCACACACACACACACACACACACACACACACACACACACACACACACACACACACACACACACACACACACACACACACACACACACACACACAAACACACACACGCACACACACACACACACACCCCTCCAGTTAGGCCAGATATCCTCTCCAGGTCAGGAGGAGTCAGGATGTCTTGCCAACAATGGATGATTTGAACCCAGGGGCGTACTGCTCAATCCAACTAAATGCTACACAGATACACAGTCACACGCAGACATTTGATCACGTTCTGTGACAATGTATGTGTTGCTGTCTATTCACTAAAGTTATATAGCTTTAGTGACCACTGCTCTAAGAGTGTATGTGAATCAGTGTGTGCCTGCGTGTGTGCGTGTCCATGTGTGCATGTGTGTGTGTGTATGTGTGTGCGTTGTAACCTGAGTCTGCGAAGGCCTCTCTGTCCTGGTCTGTCCACGCTCTCCTTCCGTCCAAACAGTATGGAGAAAACTGGGTGAACAGTGACACTACGTGACAGCCAGGGGGAGCCAGAGTAGGGTCCAACACTGACAGAATGGTCATCTAACCTGGGTCTGTAGGGGAGAGAAGAGGGAGAACGTGTGTGTGTGTGTGTGTGTGTGTGTGTGTGTGTGTGTGTGTGTGTGTGTGTGTGTGTGTGTGTGTGTGTGTGTGTGTGTGTGTGTGTGTGTGTGTGTGTGTGTTCCTTTGTGCAAAGGAAGGAAGCAAAAGTCTCGTCCTTCGTAAACGGAAACTCTCGAGCAAACCCCTCCCTTCCGTAGATTTCACCCATGTTGATCATGGCCAAAAAGCACATTTTTGTTTCATTAATTTTGACAATACAGCCAATTTTGACATTGTGGCTGTGGAATCTAGTGGAAACGATTTATCATCCGCACACAGGCTTGAAAATTACTGCATCAGTTTAAGCACCGCCTTCGCCCAATCCTGATTCCTCCAGATAATCAACGACGAAAACCAAATACCAAACCAAGAGCTACTGGTTAGTGGTTATTGCTGCTCCTAATCACATATTTCTACATGAGCCTTTACAGATTCTCTCATTTGCCAGAGATATATATTATTATTATATTAGGATTACGGTAAGAGGACACACACAGTATATTACACTTCTGAGGACAATATGTATATTATATAATATCATATTTTTAGTACTATTTTTGTCTTCCTGTTTGTTACGTACACAGGCTATTGTGTTTTCTGAATCCTCAATTAAGTTTGGTCCATAAGATTTATGTATTTGAGCTATGGAATTTTTAGCTTGTTCTCCAAGGTGATAGTCTCGCATTGCCAGACTCTGGAGTCTCACATTCACTCTGACTGGAGATTAAAGTTCCTTCACCTTCTTAAACAACACTGGAAGCAAATAATCAAGTTGTATTGGATTAAATGTAATGTCACCATTGATGAGGTGTGTTAAGGTATGTTACCTGTAAGATACTGCATTACCTGAGGGTTTTAAAAGTGACGTAGGGGGTAGCGATGGACAGCAGCACTCTGCTGTGGATAACTGTGCCATCCTTCAGACATTACCGTCTTTCGACAAGTAGTCTCACCAACAGCACAAAAGGGGAACCAGGTTTGATGTTGATGAATACACCTGTGTGCCAAATACACCAGATATTGTTGGACGCCTACATGGAGCAGGCCTTTGCCAAGAAGCTGCTTAAATACCAGCCCCTAGAGGCATGCTGGGACAGTTTAGGGTGGAGGTGCAAGCTGGTGGCTCTGATATTTGGCAGTCTCAGCCACATACACTGGCGTGCAGTGTATGGCCTCCAGACTGCAGGACTGACAAAAACTAGGGCAAAGCAATTGGCTAGGTACTGCTCTGTTTCAGCTGTCATGGGCAGCCTAGCTGTTTGGAGAATGAGGTGCTTTCTGTACACTTGAGTGCCATGCGTACAGGGACCTCTGAAATGTTGGATTCAAATAAAGTATTTAAAATGTGTGTGTGTGTGTCTCACCCACTGCCCGTGCTGTTAGGGCTGATCATAGTTCATATCACAGTATCTGTAGCCAGTGTGACTATAAGCGCCTCAGGATCTGAGAGTTAGGAAGACATACATGTAGTATAGATATTCAGCAGGCACAGAAGATTCTGTAAAGCTTTACAACATGGAGACAATTAGAATGACATAAGGAAGGGTTAGACAGCAACGTCAAAATTCTTATTCAATATTCTAGCTATATAACCAGCTCTGATTCAAACCATCGGATCAGGATCTGAGAAACATTGCAGAACACAGGGGTTTACACTGCAGAAATTCAGTCTGAATGGAGCCCAGATCTAACCTCATTCCCATTACCATAGATCTGAACACGATGACCATAGATCTGAACAAGATTACCATAGATCTGAACAAGATGACCACAGATCTAACCTCATCCCCATTACCATAGATCTGAACAAAATTACCATAGATCTGAACAAGATGACCATAGATCTAACCTCATCCCCATTACCATAGATCTGAACAAAATTACCATAGATCTGAACAAGGTTACCATAGATCTGAACAAGATTACCATAGATCTGAACAAGATGACCATAGATCTGAACAAGATTACCATAGATCTGAACAAGATGACCATAGATCTGAACAAGATTACCATAGATCTGAACAAGATTACCATAGATCTGAACAAGATTACCATAGATCTAACCACATCCCCATTACCATATATCTGAATAAGATTACCATAGATCTAACCACATCCCCATTACCATATATCTGAACAAGATTACCATAAATCTGAACAAGATTACCATAAATCTAACCACATCGAATCAAATCGAATCAAATTGTATTAGTCACATACACATGGTTAGTAGATGTTAATGTGAATGTAGCGAAATGCTTGTGCTTCTAGTTCCAACAGTGCAGTAATATCTAACAAATAATCAGACAATTCCCAACAACTACCTAATACACACTAATTTAAAGGGGTGAATGGGAATATGTAAATACAAATATGTGGATGAGCGATGGTCGAGCGGCATAGGCAAGGTGCAGTAGATAGTATAAAATACAGTATATACATGTGATATGAGTAATGTAAGATATGTAAACATTATTAAACTGGCATTGTTTAAAGTGACTAGTGATCCATTTATTAAAGTGTCCAGTGATTGGGTCTCAATACAGTATATACATGTGATATGAGTAATGTAAGATACGTAGACATTATTAAAGTGGCATTATTTAGAGGGGCATTGTTTAAAGTGAATAGTGATCCATTTATTAAAGTGTCCAGTGATCGGGTCTCAATGTAGGCAGCAGCCTCTCTGTGTTAGTGGTGGCTGTTTAGCAGTTTGATGGCCTTGAGATAGAAGCTGTTTCTCAGTTTCTTGGTCCCAGCTTTGATGCACCTGTACTGACCTCACCTTCTGGGTGATAGCGGTGTGAACAGGCAGTGGTCGTAGTCCTTGATTATCTTTATGGCCTTCCTGTGACATCGAGTGATGTAGGTGTCCTGGAGGGCAGGTAGTTTGCCCCCGGTGATGCGTTGTGCAGACCGCACCACCCTCTGGAGAGCCTTGCGGTTGAGGGCGGTGCAGTTGCCGTACCAGGCTGTGATACAGCCCAACAGGATGCCCTTGATGGTGCATCTGTAAAAGTTTGTCAGGGTTTTGGGTGACAAGCCAAATTTATTCAGCCTCCTGAGGTTGAAGAGGCGCTGTTGCGCCTTCTTCACCACACTGTCTGTGTGGGTGGACCATTTCAGCTTGTCCTGTGATGTGTACGCCCAGGAACTTAAAACTTTCCACCTTCTCCACTGCTGACACTTCGATTAGGATAGGGGGGGGCTCCCTCTGCTGTTTCCTGAAGTCCACAATCATCTCCTTTGTTTTGTTGACGTTGAGTGAGAGGTTGTTTTCCTGACACCACACTCCGAGTGCCCTCACCTCCTCCCTGTAGGCCGTCTCGTTGTTGTTGGTGATCAAGCTGTTGTGTTGTCTGCAAACTTGATGATTGAGTTTGCAGTTACTATAGAACTGAACAGATTACCATAGATCTAAACAAGATTACCATAGATCTGACCTCATCTCCATTACCATAGATCTGAACAAGATTACCATAGATCTAATCTCATCTCCATTACCATAGATCTAAACAAGATGACCATAGATCTAACCTCATCCCCTTTACTATAGATCTGAACATGATTACCATAGATCTAACTTCATCCAGATTACCGTAGAGCTGAACAAGAATACCATAGATCTGAACAAGATTATCATAGATCTAACCTCACCCCTAATACCATAGATCTGACATAGAAGATCACTGAAATACTTCACACATTGGAAGTAATTATCACTCAACCAGATCCTAATGCCCATGGCCAACCTGGTTTAAAATGCAATATCCCTATGGGGCTAGTTAGGGACTGTCAGCTATTGACATATTGACATAGTTAAATGTTTTAAAATGTTAATAGCTCCAAATTGTAATGAATTAAAAACCTCTAGCCAACTATAAATTGTAGAAATTCATATTTAAATATCATTAGGTGAATGCACTTAATGGGACAACTAAAAGGTCTGAAAAAATGAAAATATTGTTCCATTTACATTGTGTAATTTATTGATGGTCCCTAATTAGCAGCACAAAAAGGGTATCCAAAG
The DNA here is from genome assembly GCF_016432855.1 of Salvelinus namaycush. Classification (NCBI taxonomy): domain Eukaryota; kingdom Metazoa; phylum Chordata; class Actinopteri; order Salmoniformes; family Salmonidae; genus Salvelinus; species Salvelinus namaycush. Next base: position 28,474,574 of record NC_052328.1, read on the forward strand.
TCAAACCAACTTTGCCGCAGCTGGCTGAAGCTAATTGGTGAAATGTGTTGGCTAGCTTGCTAGCTAGGCTACTTCCAGACACAAGACCTGGCAAAACTGTTTCAAGTTATGTAGAAGGGGGATGACTGTAACTGTGTACTGTTTTGGCCAAGTGAAAGTACCAACACTTCCCACGTTCGAACACACACACACAC
>NC_052328.1:28777267-28854767 GCF_016432855.1 Salvelinus namaycush
TGGAGGTATTTAATCAGAACCAAACACACCAAGCCGTTCCCAGACACAGATGTATTTAATCGGAACCAAACACACCAAGCCCTTCCCAGACACGGAGGTATTTAATCAGAACCAAACACACCAAGCCCTTCCCAGACACGGAGGTATTTAATCAGAACCAAACACACCAAGCCCTTCCCAGACACGGAGGTATTTAATCAGAACCAAACACACCAAGCCCTTCCCAGACACGGAGGTATTTAATCAGAACCAAACACACCAAGCCGTTCCCAGACACGGATGTATTTAATCGGAACCAAACACACCAAGCCCTTCCACAGACACGGAGGTATTTAATCAGAACCAAACACACCAAGCCCTTCCCAGACACGGAGGTATTTAATCAGAACCAAACACACCAAGCCCTTCCCAGACACGGAGGTATTTAATCAGAACCAAACACACCAAGCCGTTCCCAGACACGGATGTATTTAATCAGAACCAAACACACCAAGCCATTCCCAGACACAGAGGTATTTAATCAGAACCAAACACACCAAGCCGTTCCCAGACACGGATGTATTTAATCAGTGCATGTGACAGTATGGTAGTATTTGGCTATACCGACATCTATGGATCTATAGCATAATTGTGTCTGTCCAACAGGTCGAACCACTTATTTATGGGAATAGGAAGAAATAGGCACCAATTACTGTATATATATCATTATATGATTATGACCATAACAAATGTTGGTGCATGCGTGCACATATAGGAGGTCCCAGGCAGAAGGGAATTTTACTTTAACCCCTGCATTGGCCAGCTGCCTTTAGCAGGAAACAGAGTTTCTTTTGATAATGTTGATAGTCCCTGGCTGCATCGTTGTGATTGGAATAGACAAGCCATGGTCTCTCCACTCTGCCTGTTTGCCATCCTCCTATTGTAGTGGGCCACCAAAAACTTTTGTTGTCCCTCATCTCTTTGGAAATTCCCCTCCTTATCCTGATGTGGCCCAGCCTGCACTAACATCCCGTAAAGATCCATTAATTTATTTTGGCCACTCACCGGGATCTTTCATGTTTTTTGTCTGGGAGTCGGATTTAGCAGCAGCACAGCCACTGTCATCAGGCCGGGGAGCAACGGATCTGAGTCCGGGTCCAGGATAGTAGGGTCTTCGCCGGCATTGTTTGGAGGTGTGGCTAGCCCTGGTGCAACCACCTGTTCTTTTCCAGCCAGAGAGCTGTCATCATTGGTGGAAGTGCATGGCTCGGACTCCTCTGGTTTACCCTCTTCGCTGCAATAATTAGCAAACGGGGTTGTTCTCGGCGAATTAATGGCCTGTCCTCGGAGGCTTGTCATTCTCCACTCCGGCTGATGGACATTGCTGCACGCTGATAAATTTCAGCAGTGAATTTCTTTGGTTTAGAGATTTTGACTCTATTCACATTATTTTTTATATATATATTCGCTTCCTGGTAGTTTTTGTCTTTTAGACATGGTAGCAAATTTATTCATATCTCTATAGTTTACTTTAATCTAAAATTATATCCACTAGTAGTAGCTAGCTAATGTTAACAAGCTACCGCCTTAATCACTAATCGTGTTCGTCACACACAAATATAAAAAACAATACAATCATTTAATTGGCAGATTCATTTTTATTAATGTTTCACAATTGGACAATCCCATATAAACACACACATCACCATAGCTAGCAAGCATAGTGGCAGTGAATTTCGGGAGAAGCGGGAACGAGGTGATGGCGGGAACTATGACAAATGGTTTGATGAAGAATGCAAAAACCTAAGACAGAAATTGAGAAACCTATCCAACCAAAAACAGAGACCCAGAAAACCTGAGCCTACGCCTTCTCTACGGTGAATCACTAAAACAATACAGACATACACTATGGAAAAAGAAGGAACGGCACATCAGAAATCAGCTCAATGTAATTGAAGAATCCATAGAATCTAACCAATTCTGGGAAAATTCGGAAACTCTGAACAAACAACAACATGAAGAGTTATCTATCCAAAACTGAAATGTTTGGATAAACCAGTTCTCCAATCTATTTGGCTCTGTAACAACGAACAAACCGCAAAAACATATACATGATCAAATACAAATCTTAGAATCCACTAGTAAAGACTTCCAGAACCCACTGGATTCTCCAATTACTTTGAATGAACTAGAGGACAAAATACTAACCCTCCAACCCAAAAAGGCCTGTGGGGCTGATGGTATCCTAAATGAAATAATAAAATATACAGACCACAAATTCCAATTGGCTATACAAAACTCTATAACATAATCCACCGCTCTGGCACATTCCCCAATATTTGGAAACAAGGACCAGTGGTGTAAAGTACTCAAGTAAAAATACTTTAAAGTACTACTGAATTAACTTCTTATGGCTACAATCCTGTTAACGGGATGATATGACAACAGCCAGTGAAAGTGCAGGGCGCCAAATGCAAACAACAGAAATCTCATAATTAAAATTAATCAAACATACATGTATCTTATATCATTTTAAAGGTAATCTTGTTGTTATTCCCACCAAAGTGTCCGATTTCAAATAGGCTTTACAGTGAAAGCACCACAAACGATTATGTTAGGTCACCGCAAAATCCCAGACGAACACAGTCATTTTCCCAGCCAAAGACAGGAGTCACAAAAAGCAGAAATAGAGATAAAATGAATCATTAACCTTTGATGATCTTCATCAGATGACACTCAAGACTTCATGTTACACAATACATATATGTTTTGTTCGATAAAGTTCATATTTATATCCAAAAACCTCAGTTTACATTGGCGCCATGTTCAGAAATGCCTCCAAAATATCCGGAGAAATTGCAGAGAGCCACGTCCAATAACATAAATACTCATCATAAACTTTGATGAAAGATACATGTTTTACATAGAATTAAAGATACACTTGTTTTTAATGCAACCACTGTGTCAGATTTCATAAAGCTTTACGGCAAAAGCACAATATTCAATAATCTGAGAACAGCGTTCAGCCACAAAAGGAAGCCATACAGTTACCCGCCAAATTGTGCAGTCAACAAAACTCATAAAAAGCATTGTAAATCTTCACTTATCTTTGCTGATCTTCGTCGGAATGCACTCCCAGGACTCCCACTTCCACAAGAAATGTTCATTTTGTTCGGTAATGTCCATCATTTATGTCCAAATAGCTATTTTTTTTTGCGTTTTTGGTAAACAAAGTCAGGAAGCGCGTTCACTAAAAGCAGAAATGTCAAAAAGTTCCGTAACAGTCAGTAGAAACATGTCAAATGATGTATTGAATCAATCTTTAGAATGTTTTTAACATAAATCTTCAGTAACGTTCCAACCGAAGAATTACATTGACTTCAGATGTGCGATGGAACAGAGCTCCCTCTCATGTGAACGCGCATGGTCAGAGCTTGGTCACCTCATGGCAGACCTGACTAATTCCTGTCTCCTTCGGCCCCACTTCACAGTAGTGGCATCAGACAATGTTCTACAGACTGTTGACATCTAGTGGAAGCCGTAGGAAGTGCAAACATATCCCACTGTGTATTCAATAGGGTCTTGGTTGAAAATCGACCAACCTCAGAATTCCCACTTCCTGTTTGGATTTTTTCTCAGGTTTTTGCCTGCCATATGAGTTCTGTTATACTCACAGACATCATTCAAATAGTTTTAGAAACTTCAGAGTGTTTTCTATCTAATAGAAATAATAATATGCATATATTAGCAACTGGGACTGAGGAGCAGGCAGTTTACTATGGGCACCTCTGGGCACCTTTCATCCAAGCTACTCCATTCTGCCCCTGCAGCCATAAGTTTTTTTTGGTATCTGTACTTTTCAACATATATATCATTCAATTGGCGAGGGCAATGGAACAGTCTGCAGCACCCGGCTTCACCCTACTAGAATCTGAAGTCAAATGTCAACTGTTTCCTCTTGATCTGGTGCTTCTGTCCCCAACCAAGGAGAGCCTACAGCAGCACCTAGATCTTCTGCACAGATTCTGTCAAACCTGGGCCCAGCTAGTAAATCTCAGTAAGACAAAAAATAATGGTCTTCCAAAAAAGGTCCAGTTGCCAGGACCACAAACACAAACACCGTTGCACTAGAGCACTAAAAAAACTATACATACCTTGGCCTAAACATCACAGGTAACTTCCAGAAAGCTGTGAACGATCTGAGAGACAAGGCAAGAAGAGCCTTCTATGCCATCAAAAAGAACATCAAATCTGACATACCAATTTGGAGTTAGCTAAAAATACTTGAAACAGTTATAGAACCCATTGCCCTTCATGGTTGTGAGGTCGGGGTCCGCTCACCAACAAGAATTCACAAAATGGAACAACACCAAATTGAGACTCTGCATGCAGAATTCTGCAAAAATATCCCCAGTGTGCAATGTAAAACATATAATGCATGCAGAGCAGAATTAGGCCGATACCGGCTAATGATCAAAATACAGAAAAGAGACGTTAATTCTACAATCCCCTGAAACGAAGCGAATCCCAAACCTTCCGTAACAAAGCCATCACCTACAAATAAATTATCTTCGAGAAGAGTCCCCTCAGCAAGCTGGTCCTGGGGCTCTGTTCACAAACACATACAGACCCCACAGAGCCCCAGGACAGCAACACAATTAGACCCAACCAAATCATGAGAAAGCAAAAAGATTATTACTTGACACATTGTTAAGAATTTACAAAAAAACTGAGCAAACTAGAATGCTATTTGGCCCTAAACAAAGAGTACACAGTGGCAGAAAACCTGACCACTGTGACAGACCAAAAATTATGAAAATCTTTCACTATGTATAGCCTTGCTATTGAGAAAAGCTGCCGGAAGCAGACCTGGCTCTCAAGAGAAGACAGGCTATGTGCACACTGTCCACAAAATGAGGTGTGAACTGAGCTGCACTTCCTAACCTCCTGCCAAATGTATGACACATATTTCCCTCAGATTACACAGACCAACAAAGAATTTGAAAACAAATCCAATTTTGATAAACTCCCATATCTATTGGTTAAAATACCACAGTGTGTCATCACAGCAGCAAGATTTGTGAACTGTTGCCACAGAAAAACCTATACAACGTATTTTTATGTATATGTATTTTCCCTTTTGTACTTTAACTCTTTGCACATCATTGCAACACTATATATAGACATAATATGACATTGGAAATGTATTTTGGAACTTTTGTGAGTGTTATGTTCACTGTAAATGTTGTATTGTTATTTCACTTTGTTTACTATCTATTTCACTTGCTTTGGCAATGTAAACATATGTTTCCCATGCCAAACAACAACCAAAATGTATTTTAATTGAGTTAGGAGAGAGAGAGAGATAGAGAACACCAGCTCACACTGCCGAAATCGAGGACAGAGAGAGACAGAGAGAGAGAGAGAGAGAGAGAGAGAGAGAGAGAGAGAGAGAGAGAGAGAGAGAGAGAGAGAGAGAGAGAGAGAACCTCGGCTCACTGCAGAGATGGAGTGATTGGTACTAGTCCAAGATCTCCACAGACCAAAACCAAGTTTATTCAGTTTGTACCTGCTGTACTGTTTTTCTGGTGTAGGTCACTGTGCTGTATGTAATGTCCTGCTCAGGGTCAGCAGACTGCAAAGAAATAAATAGCAAAGAGAAACAGGACATGTCTATTTTCCACCTAAACCACAGTTTGTTTCAGATGTATGTTTAGTGAACTGACAATTCCCTGTTATCTGTCTTTTTAACAGTATTTTTCAACATATTAAGCACTGTAAGAGCTTGGGTTCAGTTAGAATATGGGACCTTTTAAGTCAACTCATTGATGATCAACTGAAGAGGTAACGCTAGAGTCAAATGGTAGATGATCCCAAATCAAGAAAAGAAAAATAAAATAATAAAATAAAATAAGTGTATCCTACCACTGAGTTGTTAGTTGTCTGGTCCTTGGCCTTATTGTCCTCTGGAATAACGAGAGGGAGATATCAACTACTTCTGAGTTTGTTATAGTACAATAATACCTCTGAATGGATTTCTTAAAGACAATTCTTCCAAATACTTTCTGTCATTCAAGATGAATCACAGGCAAGAAATATACTGTTGGTCACGATATTAATATATTTAGTATTTTCTAAACTATTCTCCTTTTTTATATTCACATAAATGACTACTTACTATGTTTTCTCCACATCTTCCATGTTACTAGGATACCAGCTGTCACCACCACCAACATGCCCAGAGAGATGAGTAGGACTTTCACAGACCTGATGGATTACATATAAAAGATTCAATTAAAAATACAGTTAAAATAGATCATTATTAATTGATCATTTGTTGTATGCACTTGTTGTGATACATGGAACAATTATTTATCTATTCACATGTGTGGAAGTTGACAATGCAAATGAAGAGATATGATTATTATTGAGATTATGACTATTTTTTAAGTGTGCAACTTGTCCTTGCAAATGAGTGAGAAGAACACAATAATATTGCTACTTCTCACAAAACAACCACAGAGATGTTGTACCCAAGAGGACGTGATAACAGTCTCTATATGCATTTAGGGAGGGTGTTTGGTTAGCATTAACTATTGTAGTGTATGATGGAATTGTAATGTTTCTCTGTGTTCATATTATCTAACAATATGTGGGATAATACAGCTGAAGGAGTGATAATAACCTTTGGTGGACTTCCTCCATGTTCCCCTCAGCTCCTTGACTTGTGTTGTCAGTCTGAACAGGCTCAGCAGTTGGAAAGGCAGAGGGTTGTTGAGGGGTTGGATCTTGGGTTGCTGTGAGGTAAAACAACAATATCATCAATGAAGTTAATGGTAAACCAGATAGTCAGGTTGTATAGCAACATCACATTCATAGTTAATATTACAATCAGTTCCAGATGATGCCAGTGGATAAAACAAAGTGAATCATATTGATCATAAAGTATGTGATTGATCTACTAACTTGAGGACATCTTAGAGGTTCTCTGTGTTGCAGTTTGTTGACTGACAGTGATGTGAACAGGCATCTCTAGTTCTCCCACTCTACACCAATACCAGTCAGTGTTCTCCATCTTCAGTCCACTCATAGTCACTGTTAAGACTGTTCTGTTGTTGGCTTCACTAGTCCGCTTTAATGTCACTAATGTTCCATTTAAAGTCCCAGAATCCCCACTCACACCATCACCACCCATCCTGCACCACTTCATATCTCCAGAGTTACTATAGTAACAATGAACAGTGACACTCCCTCCTTCTACTCCAGTCACTTCCTGTTGTTCCACATAGAGTTCTGGAGTACCTGAACACAGAGGTAAAAAACAAGAATTCAGAGAAGAAAAAAGTGCTTTTACAACAGGCTCCTTCCAAGTTCCTTAAAGCTGCATTCTGTGATTGATACATCTATTTTTTGCCTTTAAATTCATAATAATGATATATTGCCATTGATTCTTGAAGAATGTAACTTTCCTCACAAGCTTAGTGTCACGTCCTGACCATAGTGCTTATGTGTTTTGCTTGTTTTAGTGTTGGTCAGGACGTGAGCTGGGTGGGCATTCTATGTTGTGTGTCTCGTTTGTCTGTTTCTGTGTTCGGCCTAATATGGTTCTCAATCAGAGGCAGCTGTCAATCGTTGTCCCTGATTGAGAATCATATATAGGTGGCTTGTTTTGTGTTGGGGATTTGTGGGTGGTTGTTTCCTGTGTCAGTGTTTGTGCCACACGGGACTGTGACGGTTAGTTTGTTTGTTATTTTGTATTGTGTATAGTTTCGTGTATATTAAATCATGGAAACTTACCACGCTGTACATTGGTCCTCCGATACTTCTCGCCTCTCCTCGTCCGAGGATGAGGAAGAGCTAGACTGCCGTTACACTTAGTTCTGTCACTCCATCATGACCCAAAATAAATTCAGCAAAAAAAAGAAACGTCCTCTCACTGTTGTTAGGATCTTATTTTTCAGAGTAAATAACTCAAGGACACTAGAGAAGCTTTAACCAAGTTGAATTCTTTCCCAAAGGTTCTGTACAGCTGTAATCAGACAACTCAACAGTTCTTCAATCCAGATATATATATCCCACTTAAGACACTCCTCCTTCTCTCCAATCAATCAATCAATTTTTCAATTTTTATTTTATATAGCCCTTCGTACATCAGCTAATATCTCGAAGTGCTGTACAGAAACCCAGCCTAAAACCCCAAACAGCTAGTAATGCAGGTGTAGAAGCACGGTGGCTAGGAAAAACTCCCTAGAAAGGCCAAAACCTAGGAAGAAACCTAGAGAGGAACCAGGCTATGAGGGGTGGCCAGTCCTCTTCTGGCTGTGCCGGGTGGAGATTATAACAGAACTATGCCAAGATGTTCAAAAATGTTCATAAGTGACAAGCATGGTCAAATAATAATCATGAATAATTTTCAGTTGGCTTTTCATAGCTGATCATTAAGAGTTGAAAAACAACAGGTCTGGGACAGGTGGCGGTTCCATAACCGCAGGCAGAACAGCTGAAACTGGAATAGCAGCAAGGCCAGGCGGACTGGGGACAGCAAGGAGTCACCACGGGCGGCAGTCCCGACGCATGGTCCTAGGGCCCAGGTCCTCCGAGAGAAAGAAAGAGAGAAGGAGAAAATTAGAGAGAGCCAAGATTTTCAAAATGTTCATAAATGACAAGCATGGTCAAATAATAATCAGGAATAAATCTCAGTTGGCTTTTCATAGCCGATCATTAAGAGTTGAAAACAGCAGGTCTGGGACAGGTAGGGGTTCCATAACCGCAGGCAGAACAGTTGAAACTGGAATAGCAGCAAGGCCAGGCGGACTGGGGACAGCAAGGAGTCACCACGGCCGGTAGTCCCGACGTATGGTCCTAGGGCTCAGGTCCTCCGAGAGAAAGAAAGAGAGAAGGAGAAAATTAGAGAGAGCCAAGATTTTCAAAATGTTCATAAATGACAAGCATGGTCAAATAATAATCAGGAATAAATCTCAGTTGGCTTTTCATAGCCGATCATTAAGAGTTGAAAACAGCAGGTCTGGGACAGGTAGGGGTTTCGTAACCGCAGGCAGAACAGTTGAAACTGGAATAGCAGCAAGGCCAGGCGGACTGGGGACAGCAAGGTGTCAGCATGCCCGGTAGTCCTGACGTATGGTCCTAGGGCTCAGGTTCTCAGAGAGAAAGAGAGAACGAGAGAATTAGAGAGAGCATACTTAAATTCACACAGGACACTGGATAAGACAGGAGAAGTACTCCAGGTATAACCAACTGACCCTAGCCCCCCGACACATAAACTACTGCAGCATAAATACTGGAGGCTGAGACAGGAGCGGTCAGGAGACACTGTGGCCCCATCCGAAGAAACCCCCGGACAGGGCCAAACAGGAAGGATATAACCCCACCCACTTTGCCAAAGCACAGCCCCCGCACCACTAGAGGGATATCCTCAACCACCAACTTACAATCCTGAGACAAGGCCGAGTATAGCCCACAAAGGTCTCCACCACAGCACAAACCAAGGGGGGGCGCCAACCCAGACAGGAAGATCACGTCAGTAACTCAACCCACTCAAGTGACGCACCCCTCCTAGGGACGGCATGAAAGAGCACCAGCAAGCCAGTGACTCAGCCCCTGTAACAGGGTTAGAGGCAGAGAATCCCAGTGGAGAGAGGGGAACCGGCCTGGCAGAGACAGCAAGGGCGGTTCGTTGCTCCAGAGCCTTTCCGTTCACCTTCACACTCCTGGGCCAGACTACACTCAATCATATGACCTACTGAAGAGATAAGTCTTCAGTAAAGACTTAAAGGTTGAGACCGAGTCTGCGTCTCTCACATGGGTAGGCAGACTGTTCCATAAAAATGGAGATCTATAGGAGAAAGCCCTGCCTCCCGCTGTTTGCTTAGAAATTCTAGGGACAATTAGGAGGCCTTACATCTTATAGTTTAACAGGAAAATAGTAACAAGATACCAAACCCTTATTACTCCCTTCAGGGAATTTGTCCTCACCTTCTGACCTCAACCTAATCCACAGATGTCCATCTGTCTTTCCTGTATCAACACGGTGCTCTCCTCTTGTCACCCAACACATTCCACAGCTATCTGTCTTTCTACAGAGACCCAGTCTATTTCACTCCTTAATATTCTATGCTTCTTTTCTATCATTTATTTAATATCTCAATGTTCAAAATGTCGAATCCAACACTGTCAACTGCGTTTATTTTCAGCAAACTTGCCGGTGATGTCTGGTGAGGACCTGTCTTACAACAGGCCTACAAGCCCTCAGTCCAGCCTCTCTCAGCCTATTGCGGACAGTCTAAGCACTGATGGAGGAATTGTGAGCTCCTGGTGTAACTCGGGCAGTTGTTGTTGCCATCCTGTACCTGTCCTTGCAGGTGTGATGTTCAGATGTACCGATCCTGTGCAGGTGTTGTTACACATAGTCTGCCACTTTGAGGACAATCATCTGTCTGTCCTGTCTCCCTGTAGCGCTGTCTTAGGCATCTCACAGTACGGGCATTGCAATTTATTGCCCTGGCCACAACTGCAGTCCTTATGCCTCCTTGCAGCATGCCTAAGGCACGTTCACGCAGATGGCAGGGACCCTGGGCATCTTTCTTTGGTGTTTTTCAGAGTCAGTAGAAAGGCCTCTTTAGTGTCCTAAGTTTTCATAACTGTGACCTTAATTGCCTACTGTCTGTAAGCTGTTAGTGTCTTAATGACCGTTCCACAGGTGCATGTTCATTATTTGCTTATGGTTCATTGAACAAGCATGGGAAACGGTGTTTAAACCCTTTACATTGAAGATCTGTGAAGTTATTTGAATTTTAACTAATTATCTTTGAAAGACGGGGTCCTGAAAAAGGGACGTTTCTTTTTTTGCTGAGTTTATAATCTTGTTTTACCTACATGTACAGTATAGATCTGTCTATGAATTTCAGAGTGGTTACACATTTCTCATTTCATTTGTTGTAATAGGCTATTTATAATTGGGTCATTATTTAGTATTTGACATTGCAGTATTACAGGACAATCCATAGGACATTGCTGAACATTATTCATTCTACTTTACTAGATACGAGCAGTGAAGGGATCGTACCTGGAGTGACAGATAGGTAGAACCATTGTATCATGATATCTGGTCCTCCATTGATCTCCACAACACACCTGTAATTCCCATAGTCCCATGACTTCAGGTCAGTCATGGTCACAGTGAAGATTCTCTGGGTGATGTCATCAGAGATTGAGGTCTTACCACTGCTCTTAGGATGGTCAGTGCGTACTACATAAGAACATACATCCCAACCTAATCCTTTACACCAGTATTTCACATGGTTGATATGACTCAGATCATAGTGACATGGGAAGGTGATGGAGCCTCCTGTCTGCACAGACACATACCCCACTGTGGACACATCAACACAAAACACATTTAGGTTGGAATGCAATCACTTTGTTTCTGCAGTATTACATTTACATTTACATTTAAGTCATTTAGCAGACGCTCTTATCCAGAGCGACCTACAAATTGGAAAGTTCATACATATTCATCCTGGTCCCCCCGTGGGGAATGAACCCACAACCCTGGCGTTGCAAGCGCCATGCTCTACCAACTGAGCCACACGGGACCAGTATAAAACAACTTGTGTATGATTAAGATTGATAACACTGTTTACTGCCCTTTATAGAAACATCCCACATGAAACAATCATACGGTCTAAATACTGTAGTATAGTATATTTATATACTATGGTATTCTCTACACTGCTTTTGTGGAATTTACTGTAGTATTCACTATAGTGTTTTGCGGACATGACTGTAGTATATTGTAGTAACATCTGCCGACTATGCAAGTTACTGTATAATGAGGGGAACACCACAACCAAAACATAAAGACACACAGGTTTGTGACAGGCCACCTATTGAGTTAGGTCAACAGAGAATTAGGTCAACAGAGAATTAGGTTTTCTTGTTTGATACAGATAACACACATTAACAAGAGTACACCAAAATGATTTCTTAGCTTTATGAAATACAACAGTGCTTTCACAGAGATTCAGCTGACCAAGTAAACAAGATGACCAAAAACTGTGACAAACAATACTGTACTTCTGATGGTAGAAAATAATAAACAGGTAACCACAGTATTTACAGGGGTGTAAAGTACTTAAGTAAAAATACTTTAAAGTACTAGTTAAGTATTTTTGGGGGTTATCTGTACTTTACTATTCATATTTTGGACAACTTTTAATTTTACTTCACAACATTTCTAAAGAAAATAATGTACTTTCTGCTCCATACATTTTCCCTGACACCCAAAAGTACTTGTTACATTTTGAATGCTTAGCTGGACAGGAAAATTGTCAAATTCATGCACTTGATCATCCCTACGGCCTCTGACCAGGCAGACTCACTAAACACACATGCTTTGTTCGTAAATTATGTCTGAGTGTTGGAGTATGCCCCTGGCTATCTGTACATTTTAAAAAACAAGAACATGGTGCTGTCTGGTTTGCTTAATCTAAGGAATTTGAAATTATTTATACTTTTATTTTTGATACTGAACTAACCTCCAAACGAGCTTCAATGCCATACAGCACTCCTTCTGTGGCCTCCAACTGCTCTTAAACGCTAGCAAAACCAAATGCATGCTTTTCAACCGTCCGCTGGCCGCACCCGCCCGCCCGACTAGCATCACCACCCTGGACGGTTCTGACCTAGAATACGTGGACAACTACAAATACCTAGGTGTCTGGCTAGACTGTAAACCCTCCTTCCAGACTCATATCAAACATCTCCAATCCAAAATCAAATCTAGAATCGGCTTTCTATTTCGCAACAAAGCCTCCTTCACTCACGCCGCCAAATTTACCCTAGTAAAACTGACTATCCTACCGATCCTCGACTTCGGCGATGTCATCTACAAAATAGCTTCCAATACTCCACTCAGCAAATTGGATGCAGTCTATCACAGTGCCATCAGTTTTGTTACCAAAGCGCCTTATACCACCCACCACTGCGACCTGTATGCTCTAGTCGGCTGGCCCTCGCTACATATTCATCGCCAGACCCACTGGCTCCAGGTTATCTATAAGTCTATGCTAGGTAAAGCTCCGCCTTATCTCAGCTCACTGGTCATGATAACAACACCCACCCGTAGCACGCGCTCCAGCAGGTATATCTCACTGGTCATCCCCAAAGCCAACATCTCTTTTGGCCGCCATTCCTTCCAGTTCTCTGCTGCCAGTGACTGGAACGAATTGCAAAAATCGCTGAAGCTGGAGACTTACATTTCCCTCACTAACTTTAAACATCAGCTATCTGAGCAGCTAACCGATCGCTGCAGCTGTACATAGTCCATCTGTAAATAGCCCACCCAATCTACCTACCTCATCCCCATATCGTTTTAATTTACTTTGCTGCTCTTTTGCACACCAGTATCACTACTTACACACCATCATCTGCTCATCATCATCTGCTCATCTATCACTCCAGTGTTAATCTGCTAAATTGTAATTACTTTGCTACTATGGCCTATTTATTGCCATACCTCTTTATGATATTTGCACACACTGTATAAAGACTTTCTTTTTTCTATTGTGTTATTGACTGTGCGCTTGTTTATTCCATGTGTAACTCTGTGTTGTTCTTTTTGTCGCACTGCTTTGCTTTATCTTGGTCAGGTCACAGTTATAAATGAGAACTTGTTCTCAACTAGCCTACCTGGTTAAATAAAGGTTACACTTATTAATTTTTTAAACTGTGGTGTTTGAGGACATGGCTGTAGTATTTACTGTTGTTTTTGCGGACATGACTGTAGTATATTGTTGTATCCCCTGTCAACTAGGGGATAGCTAAAACTAATATTCAAGTCTTAAATGTCACGACTTCGACCGAGGCAGGCTCTCCTTCCCGTTCGGGTGGCGTTCGGCGGTCGTCGTCACCGGCCTATTAGCTGCCACTGATCCTTTTCTCCCCCTCCCTATGTGTTTATTGGGTTCACCTGTTTTGTATTAGGGTTAATTAGTTGGGCTTATTAGTCAGCCGGCCCGCACGTTTCTTTGTGCAGGATTGTTTGTTTGTAAGTAGTGGTGTTGGTTTTGTGCTACGTGTTTTCTGGACTGTGTTCCTTTCCCCCGTGTCTGGGGTTGGTTAAGTAGTACACCCAGTGTGTTACATTTACATTTAAGTCATTTAGCAGACGCTCTTATCCAGAGCGACTTACAAGTACATACATTCATACTTTTTTTTGTACTAGTAGGGTGTTAGTAGGGTGGCCTAGTTTGTCTGTGTTCATTAAAGAACATTTTGTATTGGCACCTGCTGTTTCCTGCGTTTTGACTCCACACTCCGACACCCAGGCCTTACATTAAATGTAAAGCCATTGCAATAATGTATTTTTTTCAGTTGGTTTGTTTGGGTAGCCTTTGCTGGTTTGAGGTCCAGGCAGTTTATTGGCAGCACCAATAAGGTGATGGTATTTTTAAGTAAAGTCATTTGTATTTCTAAAATACACTACAGTACCTGACCAAAAGTATGTGAACACCTGCTCGTTGAACATCTCATTCCAAAATCATGGACATTAATATGGAGTTTGTCCCTCCTTTGCTGCTATAACAGCCTCCACTCTTCTGGGAAGGCTTTCCGCTAGATGTTGGAACGCTAGATGTTGGAACATTGCTGCGGGGACTTTCTTCCATTCAGTCACAAGCAGTGCTTAAAACTGAGGTGCTGGAACAGGATCCGGCACCTCTCAGTTTTGGACTGTTTCGTTCCGGGAACCTAATTGCAAGGATCCGGTACCTCTCGAGGCATGAAACACAATGTTCAGTGTTTGCATGTAAAAATTCAAATAAAAGCGTTCAGAGTTAATTTGAGTTGCCTCCGCTGTAATTCTTCTGCACCCTAAAAAAACGTAGCCTAATGTGAAAATTTTGATTTTCAGCCTGCCCCTGATATTCTAAGAATTGCTTCGGGTTGGGCCTGCCCTATGATTTGCGCAACATTGTCGCCTAGAGACCAACTTGTGGCAATTGCTGTGTTGCGAGAGAGAAGCGTGCCTGTAGCCTATCTCTCACAGAACCAGAATGAGATTCACTTTCTATGATCTCATATAAATATCTTGGAATTTGAATTGATGACGGCCTCTCTTTTAAATTGCATATCCAACAACTTACAAAAAATTTAAGCTGAAATTGGGATTTTATTTTAGGAATAAGGCCTGTTTTTCTTTTGAAGCCAGAAGGAGGCTAGTATCAGCTACATTTATGCCTTTACTAGACTATGGGGATATTTTATATATGAATGCTTCCACTCAGTGTTTGAGATCAATTGACACTCTTTACCATGGCACTTTGAGATTTATTTTAAACTGCAAAACCATTACGCACCACTGCACTTTGTTTACCAGGGTTGGCTGGCCTTCTCTAGTCACTCGTAGGCCCAGTCACTGGTATACTTTTATTTACAAAGCCATTTTGGGTTTACTACCTTTTTATTTGGGCATTTTTATTTTTCAGAAATGTGGTGGGTACTCTCTTCGTTCGCTGGACTTTATCCTTTTCTCAATAGGGGGTGCTGTTTTCACTTTGTAAAAATGTTGTTCCCAAATTAAACTGCCTCGTACTCAATTCTTGCTCGTACAATATGCATATTATTATTACTATTGGATAGAAAACACTCTCTAGTTTCTAAAACCGTTTGAATTATATCTGTGAGTAAAACAGAACTCAAGTTGGAGAAAACTTCCTGTGAGGAAGTGAGAAATCTGAAATCAGGCAGGCTGTTCTGGGGTCAGTTTATTAATTTGCATGTCTTCTATTGGTCGAGATGCACTGCATACGCCTTCCCCTAGATGTCAGCAAATAGTGAGAATTGGAATGGAGTTGCTAGGCAGATCTGAGGCCATATAAATGGTCTTGGAACGTGGGGTGCAGTCTTTTCAACATTCGCCATGACGCAAGACAGACCTCAGGATGGCGTTCTGGAAAGCTCCCGTTATAGGCCTTAGATATATCCGGCTCTGATTTTATTCGATATAGGTGTTAAAGACATCATAATGTTGTTATTTTAAACCGAGTTATATCAGTTTATATCAGTATATTGCGATTTTCGGATATTTCTTTGTGCTGCGTTATAGTGAGTTGGGCACGTCTGGGCCACATGGCTAATGTTTACTGCTAATTCCAAAGTTGAAGGCGACAATCTACAACCGAGCAACGATTCTTTTGGACAAAGGACAACTTGCCCAAGATTCTGATGAAAGCTCATCAAAAAGTAAGAACTATTTATGATGTTAATTCGTTGTTCTGTTGAAAAATGTAAAACTCCTATTCCGCCATTAATTTCGGTGCGGTCTCGCTTTAACGCACGCTGTATGTCGTAGTAACGTTAATTTTAAAAATCTAACACAGCGGTTGCATTAAGAACTAATGTATCTTTCATTTGCTGTCCAACCTGTATTTTTTAGTCAAGTTTCTGATTAGTTAATGATTAGATTAGGTGCCTCTCCCAAGATTTCTCCCGACATTTTGTTGGCAGCTTGGCTACTATTCTCATTGTATAACCACGATTTGTGCCGCTAAATATGCACATTTTCGAACAAACTCTATATGTATTGTGTAATATGATGTTATAGGACTGTCATCTGAAGAAGTTTGAGAAGGTTAGTGAAAAAATTTATATCTTTTGCTGGTTTATTCGTTATCGCTATTGTTGGCTTGAATCAATGCTGTTGTGTGGTTGGCTATTGTAGTAAGCTAATATAATGCTATATTGTGTTTTCGCTGTAAAACACTTAAAAAATCTGAAATATTGTCTGGATTCACAAGATCTTTGTCTTTCATTTGCTGTACGCTGTGTATTTTTCATAAATGTTTTATGATGAGTATTTAGGTAATTCACGTTGGTCTCTGTAGTTATTCTAGTTGCTTTGGTGAGAGTTGTGATGGTGGCTGCAATGTAAAACTATGATTTATACCTGAAATATGCACATTTTTCTAACAAAACATATGCTATACAATAAATATGTTATCAGACTGTCATCTGATGAAGTTGTTTCTTGGTTAGTGACTATTTATATCTTTATTTGGTCGAAATTGTGATAGCTACCTATGCAGGAAAAAAATGGTGGGAAAAAAAAGTTGTGTCTTTTGCTATCGTGGTTAGCTAATAGAAATACATATTGTGTCTTCCCTGTAAAACATTTTAAAAATCAGAAATGATGGCTGGATTCACAAGATGTGTATCTTTCATCTGGTGTCTTGGACTTGTGATTTAATGATATTTAGATGCTAGTATTTACTTGTGACGCTATGCTAGGCTATGCTAGTCAGCTTTTTTACTGATGGGGGTGCTCCCGGATCAGGGATTGTGATGAAGTAGAAGTTATCCTGCTAACTGTTCCAAATGTCCGAACTGAATTTGGTAAAAGGGCTTTTATGTACTCTGCGCCATCGTCTTGGAACACCTTACAAAATACTTTTAAACTGGAAGAACTTGTCCGGATTGGTGTTTTTAAATCACTGATGAAGGATTTTGAGGCTGATTCCCTGACCTGTCAATGTTTTTAATTTGCTGTTTTTGATTTTGTTATACTCTTGTGAATTCAATGGTTTTTACTAGATTACTTGTAGTTTTTCATGTTGTCTGTCTGTCATTTTTGTAATGACTTGGTGCTTCCTATCTTGGCCAGGACGCTCTTGAAAAAGAGATTTTAAATCTCAATGAGCCCTTCCTGGTTAAATAAAGGTTAAATAAAAAATCTAATAAAAACATCTCTTTCCCTCTCTCTGTTCTGATGAGACTGCACCTACCATCTCTCCAGAGTTGTACTTCATGGTGGTGCTGCAGCTGATAAATTGAAATACATTTGCTAAAGTTATAGAATTACTTCCGTCTGTTCCGAAATAATTGAAATACTACAGAATACTCCCCACGAGTAGGCCGGAGGATCAATAGTTTATTTTTTTAGTTCAGCTGTGGATTGTGTGGAGCCCAATCACAAGGCATTGCCTACAGTCGGGAACACGTGGCAAATCAGTCAGTGAACAGCATGCAGCCAAAACAGGCCTTTCGCAATATTTCTAATACAATCGTGGGATAGCACAGGTTGGAAAGCAAATGGCTTCTGCTGAAACAGAAATACTTATCTGTCTGTAGGCAACGAAAATATTTTATCAACTTCCAAATAGGCCTATTGAGCGAACAGCATTGTTTTTACAAACTAAAACGAGAGAGTGAAGCTTTCTGGATGAGTGCATCGGCCATCGCTGGTGAGTGAATCTGCGCATTATTGGGTGAGTCAGTGAAACTAGAAAGCTTTTTAGGAGTATAATTTCCTCCTCATATTGTACAATATGTGTGTCTCCACACACCTAGGCCTAGGCAATTGATTGATTCAAGACAAGGTCGTTTTTAATGATCTCACATTCTCAGTTTGTCAGTGTCAAAGTAGCCTGACATTTCAATCATTTGTGCTGTATTAAACAAGGTTCTGCAAAAGTCTCCAGTCATTAAAATTACATAGAATTGCATGAAATGCATTTATAAAAGGTACAGGTTTTCCCGGACCCTAGGCTACAAATAAAATTCAACAAGGGCCTCTATTCTACTGCTCTAGTCTAGACCAGGAACGTGCAAATACAATGATATGCATGCAATGCTTTGTTATAAAGGTGATTTTCTGGTACCTCAGAGCTCCCCTGGTCACCTCCCAAAATCAAGCACTGGCCACAAGAGCATTAGTGAGGTCGGGCACTGATGTTGGGCGATTAGGCCTGGCTTTCAGTCGGCGTTCCAATTAATCCCAAAGGTGTTCGATTGGGTTGAGGTCAGGGCTCTGTGCAGGCCATTCAAGTTCTTCAACATCGATCTCAACAAACCATTTCTGTATGGACCTCGCTTTGTGCATTGGGGCATTGTCATGCTGAAACAGGAAAGGGCCTTCCCCAAACTGTTGCCACAAAGTTGAAAGCACAGAATCGTCTAGAATATAACTGTATGCTGTAGCGTAAACATCACTGGAACTAAGGGGCCTAGCCCGAACCATGAAAAACAGCCCCAGACAATTATTCCCCAGACCCACCAAACTTAACAGTTGGCACTATCCATTGGGGCAGGTAGCGTTCTCCTGGCATCCGCCAAACCCAAATTTGTCCGTCAGGACTGCCAGATGGTGAAAAGGGATTCATCACTCCAGAAAACGTGTTTCCACTGCTCCAGAATCCAATGGCTGCGAGCTTTACACTACACTGCGCGTGGGGATCTTAGACTTGTGTGCAGCTGCTCGGCCATGGAAACCCATTTCATGAAGCTCACAACGAACAGCTAGAAAGAAAAGTGTCTCTAACCACATCATCATGATGCAAAATGGATCATCATGATGATGTGGCTGGAGACACTTTTCTTCTTAAATGTCCAATATCTTGACAACTTGACTGCTGACATGCAGTGTCGGTTTGGCCGTCGGGAGCACAGGGACATTTCCCGGTGGCTGAGGGTCGTTTTGGCCTGCCGTGAATAGTCAACTTGACCAGCGATAATATAGCAAGCAGGAATGAGTTGACGGAGAATCCACACATCAGGCGCAACTCTCTCTCGCTGCAGTGTCCCCGCGCCAAAAATAACGCCAGGTCTCTCCGCGACGCACATAGCAACCGTCTACCTGCTTCTCTACCGATAACATTTTAGACTAGGCACACGGCGAAATGGATGGTCAGAAAAGGAAAGGTGGAGCAGAGAGGGAGAGAATAAAAAAGAGAAAAGCCCTGACCACAGATGCAGCTAAATGCTGCAAAAAAAGCGTTCGCCAGTAAGGGACCAGGTCAGTCAAAAACACTCGCTAAAACATACACTGACACACACCACACCGAGCATGGCTAGCTGAGTAGCCTAGCTAATAACAGCGACACAACGGCCGGTAGGCTAAACAGTTTTCACATCTTACGTCTTCGTGGAGGAATTATATCATAGCAATGAGTGCAACATAGCGATCATAATATGACATTGAAGGCAATGTGTTTCAACTAGTAAAAAATAGTAAACCTAGACTATGGACTTGACAGCATTCGGTCATGACTCATGCCACATAAGCTAGGGAAACAGGCTACAGTAACGTAACCATAATACATCCATGAATGTAACACAGTAGGCTATTTGACACAGCACAGGCAATGACAAAGATCATTAGCGCGATTAGTACAAGCATTACAACTTACTACAATAATATACAGCTCTGGGAAAAATTAAGAGACCACTCTTAATTTTTTTCAGAGCTGTATTAATGTAGCCTACTGATACACTAATGATAGTGAGTGAGTATAATAATAGAGTATTTTCTTTGCTAAGGTGGAGAAGGAAGCAGCAGCAGCACTAGAGCTTCAGGTGCTCCTGCAGAACTGGAGATGGTGGTCAGTTCAGAGTCAGACTCAGAGCAGGAACCTTCAGGTACAACTTAAGAGCACAAACCTAAACATGTAGGCTATGATTTCAGATTAATATGTGCTTTATTTATGATATTATCAGTAGGACTGTAATCGGGGGGCATACAATCGATGACTGCTCAAGTAATGCAAGTTTAAGTTTAGGTTATTTACAATGTTAATCTCATTCTGCAGAGCAACCAGATGTGCAGAGAGAGAGAGCGAGAGAGTTTCAGAGCCCAGTACAGGGAAATAGAAAGGGACAGCGAAAGCACTGAAAATCCATTTGATTATTTTGCCCATCCTCAGTCCAAGGATTTTGCCTTATTTTTTCATTACCACCCAAAACAAACCCCTCAGAGTTATTCCCAATGTATCCCACTCCAAATATGGAACAAACAGAAAATGGCTGACCTACAATGAAGTGACTCTTTCCTTGTTCTGCTCAGTATGTCTTGCATTTGCAACACATTCAGCCAGTGAGTGCGTTTGTCAAAGGAGGCATGCAGGCCTGGAAACATGCCCATCAGAGAGTACAGGAACATGAGAGAAGCAAGACCCATAGAGAAAGTGCAGAAGCCTTTTTCCTCAGAGCCAGCAAAGCAGACATTCGTACCCTTTTGGGTGATAAGCAAATGTCAGTTCAACGAGACCAGGTCAGAAAGAGGAGGCAGGTCATGGAACGTGTGATTGATGTAGTTGAAGTTATTGGTAAATGTGGGCTTAGCTACAGAGGACACAGACACAAAGCTGCATATAACTTGGAAAACATGGCTGTCAATCATGGCAAGTTTCTTGAGCTCATATTGTTGCTAAGTAAATATGATGTCTGCCTACAATAGTATGTTAGTGATTGCATTGAGAAGAGCAAGAAGCAGATGGGAAATAAAGGGTCCTTGGTAACTATGATGTCCAAAACAATAGCAAATAAAGTAATTGAAGTCATCAGAATGTTGATTCAGCAGACAATTGCTGTTGAAGTGAGAAAGGCAGGGATGTTCTCAATACAAATGGACACAACACAGGATTTAACATCCAAAGACCAGTGTGCAGTAGTTCTGCGATATGTCACTGATGTTGTCCATGAGAGACGCATTGAGGTCAGTGACTGTGAGTCATCGACTGGACAGTACTTTGTGGACCTTGTGAAACAGACCCTTGAGAAGATGGACATAGACATCAAACGATGTGTTGGTAATGCAACAGACGGAGCAGCTAATATGCAGGGACAATACAGGGGCTTCTCTGCATTGCTCACAGGAGAGTCTCCTAACCAAGTACACATATGGTGTTACTCACATGTCCCCAACCTTGTGCTAACTGACACCAGTTGTTGTGGCAAGTGAATCCCTTTTCTCACTACTGAATGACATTGCAGTGTTCGTTCGAGATTCCTACAAGCGCATGAAGCTATGAGAGGAAACCAGTGAGGACAGGAGACACAGACTTGCTTGATGTAATTGGTGAAACACGCTGGTGGGCCAAAGACGAGGCCTTGAGGAAAGTACTTGGAAGCTTTGCAAAGCCTGACGGTGCACTTTACACGGATGTGGTCATCACTATGGAAAGAATTGAAAAGGATGTGACCATAAAACCTGCCACCAGAAGCAAGGCTCAAGGGTACAAGGATGCTCTCCTAAAGTATGAAACCATACCTACAGCTGAGATTTTTCTCAGCATTTTTGAGCAGACGTCCCCTCTCTCTAAATACTTGCAAACAAGTGGCATGGATATCGTAACAGCACAGCACTTGGTGACGGTGTGCCCGAGACTTTGAGGGTATGAAGAAGGCAGCAGACGACTTTGTCAATGGCATTCTGGAGGAGCAGCAGGACTGTGATGCCGAAGCTCAGACTGCTCTCCCAGAGAAGAGAACAAAAAAAAGAAGAGAACCAGGTGAGTTGGCAGAAGACGAGCCCATTGCTAATGCAGACATGGATTTCAAAATCAAGATCCACAATGTGTTACTGGACACTGTTGTTGAAAGTATTCACCGTCGTTATGTAGCAAATGCAGTGCTGTGTGCAGATGTCTCCTGCATGAATCCAAAGCATTTTTCTGAGACCAGCGAAAAGGGCCTTCCAAAGACAGCCATGAAGGAGCTCAGCAAATGCTTACTGGAATTTGATGAACATGCCACTGTTGAGGCATTGCAGGCTGAACTGATCAGCCTTGCACAACAGTGGAAAAGACTGAAACAGTCAGCATTGGAGGAGTACAACACCAGTGCCACCGCCACCAGTGATGAATCAGGAGAAGGCTTTGAGGATCCTAATGAAAGTGTGGAGTTGGTGATCAGAAGTTGTTCCACATGTAAAAACTGCTCGATACGCTGCTTCTGTCTCAGTACAATCTACTCACGGATGCGTATCACATCATTGGTCTGGGCTACAAGTTCCTCCTCACCCTATCCGTCACTCAGGTGGCTTGTGAGAGGACCTTCTCCACCCTGAAATTCATGAAGAACTGCCTAAGAACCTCCCTCACTCAAGAGAACCTTGAAGCGTTCCTTTTGAATGCAACAGAGAAGGAGATTCTTTTGGGACTTGACAAAGATGACATCATTGACAAGATGGCGGAGAGCATTGAGTTACTGCGCCGTCTACTGGTTTACTAGTGGTAATTACTTCCTGGTTACTCTGAAGTAGCTATGCTATGACTCTTCCTTAACAGGCTGACAAGGGTGAAAGAACATTTGCTGTGAGTTAAAGCTTTTGTACAGAGGCATGTTTTTTGGACATTCGTATTATACTTGCAGTTATGTAGCCAATGTTCAATTTCATTGACTCAGTGTGTAGATGTTTATTTTTGTGCTGTTTGCTTTATGGACACCAGTGAGTGAACATTGTAATCTAAAAAAATTTTGTAGAGGAGTGCTTTTTCGACTTTTGTATTATACTTACTTACATTGTTGTAGCTTATGTTCACGTTCAGTGAATGTGTGAAGTTTTTTGATACTTTTGATATGCTTGAGGCTTGAATATAAAGATAATCATTTGAAAATTTGAGCTAACTCTGTGTATCTAATTCTCTTTTTAAACAGTGTAGGCTAATTGTTTTGTGTGTCGAGCCGTGTACATTTGTATGTGCTATGATTGGTGTATTCCTAGTGAGTGTTTGAGGGTGCACCCATAGCCATAGCATACCTTGAAAACTCAGTGTTCAGATAGGCTACATGTTTGTCAGTCCCAAATGTTTGTATTTTGTAATGTGGATAACTTTCTTCCCAGATGAACATAGTGGCCAAATATAAAACTAGTTTGCTACCCATTACAACAACAAATAGGGTTACCCTACAAAATTAGCTGTCTGGTGGTTTGCGTGAACAGGCTGGCATGGGATAGAGTCAAATTCCCAGCCTGAATTATTGTTTCAGTCCGCCCCTGCTGACTTGCAAAACATTTTGGGACTGTATCAACAGTAAACTAATGAAAAAAATACCAAAGTTCGCTTTTGAGTGATATTTTCCTTCAACACAGTGTCCAAAGAAGGGCCAGATGTATACAGAATGGTGTCGTCTGCGTAGAGGTGGATCAGGGAATCACCCGCAGCAAGAGCGACATCGTTGATATATACAGAGAAAAGAGTCGGCCCAAGAATTGAACCCTGTGGTACCCCCATAGAGACTGCCAGAGGTCCGGACAACAGACCCTCCGATTTTACACACTGAAATCTGTTTGCAAAGTAGTTGGTGAACCAGGCGAGGCAGTCATTTGAGAAACCAATGCCATTGAGTCTGCCGATAAGAATACGGTGATTGACAGAGTCGAAAGCCTTGGCCAGGTCGATGAAGACGGCTGCACAGTTCTTATATCGATGGCGGCTATGATATCGTTTAGTACCTTGAGCGTTGCTGAGGTGCACCCGTGACCAGCTCGGAAACCGGATTGCAAAGCAGAGAAGGTACGATGGGATTCGAAATGGTCAGTGATCTGTTTATTAACTTGGCTTTCAAAGACTTTAGAAAGGCAGGGCAGGATGGATATAGGTCTGTAACAGTTTGGGTCTAGAGTGTCACCCCCTTTGAAGCGGGGGATGACCGTGGCAGCTTTCCAATCTTTAGGGATCTCGGACGATACGAAAGAGAGGTTGAACAGACTGGTAATAGGGGTTGCAACAATGGCGGCGGATAATTTTAGAAAGAGAGATTGTCTAGCCCAGCTGATTTGTACGGGTCCAGGTTTTGCAGCTCTTTCAGAACATCTGCGATCTAAATTTGGGTGAAGGAGAAGCTGGGGAAGCTAGGGCAAGTAGCTGCGAGGGGTGCGGAGCTTTTGGCCGGGGTTGGGGTAGCCAGGAGGAAAGCATGGCCAGCCGTAGAGAAATGCTTATTGAAATTTTCGATTATCATGGATTTATCGGTGGTGACCGTGTTGTCTAGCCTCAGTGCAGTGGGCAGCTGGGAGGAGGTGCTCTTGTTCTCCATGGACTTTACAGTGTCCCAAAACTTTTGGGAGTTAGAGCTACAGGATGCAAATTTCTGTTTGAAAAAGCTAGCCTTTGCTTTCCTGACTGAGTGTATGTATTGGTTCCTGACTTCCCTGAACAGTTGCAAATCTCCTAACGCATTCGATGCTATTGCAGTATGTTTTTGTGCTGGTCAAGGGCGGTCAGGTCTGGAGTGAACCAAGAGCGATATCTTTTCTTAGTTCTACAGTTACTGTGGTAAAGTCTGCAAAAACACTTAAATATTTGTAGCACATTTTTAAGTAAATACCTCCAGTCAACATGTGCAATGCGTTAGGAGATAAAGCACATTGCATTCTTCATTTCACCATTTCACCTGTCACATTATTTTACATTATGACGCTTACATAGTTCCCCAGAACAGTTGAGCCAGTCAACTGTTTGTTTGTGTGTATTGACAGGGGTCGCATTTTATATTGAAAGTCAACAGTGTATTTTCACGTCAATAGAGTGATCAGGAATATACAGTTTTCCTTCACTGAAAATACATTAGTGCAACACATTCGGCAGAAAATAGCTTCATTTTCATCAGGTGACAACAGAAGGGCAACAGAATTTTTCTAGCAGACACACACGTAAAAAGGCTTACAATGAAAAAGCACAGCACAAGGTATTTATTTCCAAAAACGATGCATGTATGGTCATCATATATCTAATGTTTAGGCCAATAATAGAAACAATGTAGCCAGCTGCATTATCTAATGTTTAGCTTAAAGTTAGTCTTGCATTTTACCTGAGAAAAGTAGGCTGGCAACACCAAGAAAAGTAAAAAGTAGCTACACATCAGTCAGAGCCAAGTTTAGAGTCTGATGCCAAGCAGAAATTACAATAATAAGCATTTAAGATCTGCGTTTACAAAACGCAACAAGATATTTCTTATGCATAAAAAAATGCAGAATTCTGCATTAACACAAGCCGTAAGATTAACTTTCTATCTATGTAAGTGGCTGAATGAATAAGGTGGCAGGACATCATACTGTATTATCTTCCTGCTTTGTTTGAGAAGTCAAAGCCCTTTGGATGAATTCGTTTTTAGTACAGCTCCCACTGCTACCTTGATTTCGTTGCGTTTTTTCACCTCTCCTCCTTTCCTTTCTTGGCCAGTCTGCTCCTCCCCCATCTTCTCCGAGCAGAGGAGGTAGGCCAGTTACAGACACAGCATGTAGACATGCTGCTGGAGCGCCAGTACTGTTCTTCCTTCAGACAAGAATGCTCAAAACTTAGTTCATTTGCACAATCTCTCTTGTTCACATTCACTTGTAAAATGTCCAAACTCACCAAAAAAATGACATTAGGTACAGTTGAAGTCGGAAGTTTAGATACACCTTAGCCAAATACATTTAAACTCAGTTTTTCACAATTCCTGACATTTAATCCTAGTAAAAAATCCCTGTCTTCCCAGTTAGGATCACCACTTTATTTTAAGAATGTGAAATGTCAGAATAATAGTAGAGAGAATTATTTATTTCAGCTTTTATTTCTTTCATCACATTCCCAGTGGGTCAGAAGTTTACATACACTCAATTAGTATTTGGTTGCATTGCCTTTAAATTGTTCAACTTGGGTCAAACGTTTGGGGTAGCCTTCCACAAGCTTCCCACAATAAGTTGGGTGAATGTTGGCCCATTCCTCCTGACAGAGCTGGTGTAACTGAGTCAGATTTGTAGGCCTCCTTGCTCGCACATGCTTTTTCAGTTCTGCCCACAAATGTTCTATACGATTGAGGTCAGGGCTTTGTGATGGCCACTCCAATACCTTGACTTCGTTGTCCTTAAGCCATTTTGCCACAACTTTGGAAGTATGCTTCTGGTCATCGTCCATTTGGAAGACCCATTTGCGACCAAGCTTCAACTTCCTGACTGATGTCTTGAGATGTTGCTTCAATATATGCACATAATTTTCCTACCTCATGATGCCATCTAGTTT
Organism: Salvelinus namaycush; assembly: GCF_016432855.1. Classification (NCBI taxonomy): domain Eukaryota; kingdom Metazoa; phylum Chordata; class Actinopteri; order Salmoniformes; family Salmonidae; genus Salvelinus; species Salvelinus namaycush. The sequence continues at coordinate 28,804,045 of NC_052328.1, forward strand.
GTGAAGTGCACCAGTCCCTCCTGCAGCAAAGCACCCCCACAACATGATGCTGCCACCTCCGTGCTTCACGGTTGGGATGGTGTTCTTCAGCTTGCAAGCCTCCCCCCTTTTTCCTCCAAACATAACGATGGTCATTATGGCCAAACAGTTATTTTTCTGTTTCTCCAAAAGTACGATCTTTGTCCCCATCTGCAGTTGCAAACCGTAGTCTGGCTTTTATATGGCGTTTTGGAGCAGTGGCTTCTTCCTTGCTGAGCGGCCTTTCACGTTATGTCGATATAGGACTCGTTTTACTGTGGATATAGATACTTTTGTACCTGTTTCCTCCAGCATCTTCACAAGGTCCTTTGCTGTTGTTCAGGGATTGATTTGGACTTTTTGCACTAAAGTACATTCATCTCTAGGAGACAGAACGTGTCTCCTTCCTGAGCGGTATGACGGCTGCGTGGTCCCATGGTGTTTATACTTGCGTACTATTCTTTGTACAGATGAACGTGGTACCTTCAGGTGTTTGGAAATTGCTCCCAAGGATGAACCAGACTTGTGGAGGTCTACAATTGTTTTCTGAGGTCTTGGCTGATTTATTTTGATTTTCCCATGATGTCAAGCAAAGACGCACTGAGTTTGAAGGTAGGCCTTGAAATACATCGACAAGTACACCTCTAATTGACTCAAATGATGTCAATTAGCCGACCAGAAGCTTCTACAGCCATGACATCATTTTCTGGAATTTCCCAAGCTGTTTAATGGCACAGTCAACTCAGTGTATGTAAACTTCTGACCCACTGGAATTGTGATACCGTGAATTATAAGTGAAATAATCTGTATATAAACAATTGTTGGAAAAATGACTTGTGTCATGCACAAAGTAGATGTCCTAACCGACTTGCCAAAATTATAGTTTGTTAAGGCTGTATATGTGCATAAAAGTCTGTCAGATTTGTCATTCCAATTAATTGAATTGCCCTTGATCTTCAAGAATAGGTCTTGGAAATATAAATGAGTCAAATTGTTTTATCTGAGCATAACCAAAAACGAAGGACTGTTGGCCAACACTGTTGTTTATGATTTTGTTGTCATGGAGGACTGATTGGGCTCATTGCTTCAAGTGGGGATATAAATGCTGCTGTCAGAATGGCATGCTTTGAGCTTTACAGAAAAGTGATATGTGCATGGGAAAAATGTATTCCATATGCTGCTTTTGCAATGGGTCTATTGTTTACATTTTTGTTGGTGACACTTGACTTATCTTCTATCGAAAGTGTGTCAGTTTCAGCATTCAATTCTTTTTGAATCAGCACAAATTAAATTGAGCAATAAAAGCCCCACTTGTTTTTTACATTTTGGAGCAAAATACCGGATTTTAGCTTGCCCCGTGTAACCTTACATTTAAGTAAGTTTGAGAGGGATAAAAGTTATCAAAATAGTATATAGTAAAGACAACAGAGCATAACGCTCAGTAGACCGATAATTTGATCTGAAACTTGGCAAAATGGAAGAAAATAATGTGCGAAAGAGCAAAGGGAGGAGACTGCAGTTCCTAGCTGACCACTCATAAACCGGAGAGAAATTGCCTCCTGACTCCCCAGAAGAACAAATGGAGGAATCTGGACATTTGGTTGATTCAGAAACTCCAGTCAATAGTCCTGCACCCAAAAACACACAAAATAATTGTCTTTGCGGGAACTCCAGGTCAACATAATCGATGTTGTCACTGCAAAGGTAAATTAAAGAGCGGATGGTCTAGAGAAAATGATATGCGAAAACACATGCAAGAGCACTTATTGGAAGCAGAGCGATACCGGAGAGGTAGGGGCTATGACTTTACAGTGTCCCCAAGGACCAGGGTGGGGATGTGAAGCAAATAGTAAGTGGCATCTGTAACCATGTGGCCCCGGACTTCTCCAAAGGATATATGGACATGGCTGTGGATGTCGCTCATCGTATTGGGAAGAAGCAAGATGCCTTCGGCAGCAGCTCAATCATCATCCAGTTTGCTTTCCGCACAGCGAGAGATGCAGAGGAAAGCGCCTTTCTGAAAGAGAGAACATTTATATTCGGTGAGGACCTGACTGCAGCAGACAAGGCAGCAAAGGCAAAGTTGTGGCCTCTCGTCCAACAGGCCCAAAATCAAGGAAAGGGTGGATACTACAGGGGAATCAGAGCTTTTTTCGCCGATGGAAAATACATTTGACCTGGGTGATTTGCTACGCTGGTAGTCTTACAAGGTAGACCCTTCACCACAACAAACTGAGTATTCTGGTTTTGAATTGTGATGTTATGGTTAAGAGTTCTGCTAATACATATATGACACACCTTTTTATAGAAAGGGTAGAGTTGAGATTGCATAGGATCTTCCATTCTATTTGTATACGTGGACTTGAAGTTTATGTCAATCAATGCCAGGGGGATACAAAAACCTGTTGAAGAGGAAAGCTTTGTTTTGTTTTGTAAGGACTGCACCGCAGATCTTGTATTCCTTCAAGAAACGCATTCATGCAAAGAGGACTATAATTTTTTGAAAGATCAGTAGGGCAGTGACAGTTTCTTGGCCCAAAGGACTAATCATTCAGCTGAGGTTGCAATTTTAGCACACAATTTCAAAGGGAAATTTTTGTTTACACCAATGGACACCAATGGACATTGGGTAGAACGGTCATCAACCACATGGACAGATTATTTGTGTTGTGTAATGTATATGGATACTGTACTAGTCCTCCAAATTACTTACTTCTTAACTTTTTTGGGATAGGGGGCAGCATTCGGAATTTTGGATGAAAAGCATCCCCAAAGAAAACTGCCTGCTAAGGACTAGAAGCTAGGATATGCATATAATTGGTAGATTTGGAAAGAAAACACTCTCAAGTTTCCAAAACTGTTAAAATAATGTCTGTGAGTATAACAGAACTGGCAGGTGAAAACCTGAGGAAAATCCATCCAGGAAGTGCTATTATTTTGAAACTACATGTGGCCAGTCTTTAGGCATTGTTTCAGGCTTTTACTCTGAAAAATGAGGGAGAAACACCACTTTCAATGCGTGACCGGGAGCGCGCTTTTCTTGTTTTTCCTTTTCTATTGACGAAGCTATTGTCCGGTTGAAATATGATAGGTTGTTGTTGTCATAAATAATCAGAGGGTTGATTATAAACATCGTTTGACATGTTTCTACGAACTTTTATGGTACTTTTTTGATTTTTCATCTGCCTGCTGTGACTGCGCCTTTTCCAATTGATTACTGAACAAAAAGAGGGACTTTATCGAACAAAACAAACATTTATTGTATAACATGGAGTCTTGGGAGTGCAACCATATGAAGATCATCAAAGGTAAGTGATACATTTTATCGCTATTTCTGACTTTTGTTACTCCTCTACTTGGCTGGTTACTGTTTGTAATGATTTGTCTGCTGGGTGCTGTTCTCAGATAATCTCATGATTTGCTTTCGCCGTAAAGCCTTTTTGAAATCTGACACAGCGGTTGGATTAACAAGAAGTTTATCTTTAACCTCTCTTGGGCACGTGAGACGGTAGCGTCCCACCTCTTCAACAGCCAGTGAAACTGGTGGAAAAGCTCTGTGCGCAGGAAAAAGCTCTGTGACACGGCAGGGTCCACTCATTCAGACTGCTCTTACTTCCTCATTTTTCAGGATACAAGCCTGAAACATTTTCTGAAGACTGTTGACATCTAGTGGAAGGCATAGAAACTGCATTTTGAATCCTAAGTCAATGGATACTGTATTGGCATTGAATAGAAAACTACAAAACAAAAAAAACTACTTACTGAATGGATTTTTCTCAGGTTTTTGCCTGCCAAATCAGTTCTGTTATACTGACAGACACTATTTTAACAGCTTTGGAAACTCTAGAGTGTTTTCTATCCAAATCTACCAGTTATATGCATATCATATATTCTGGGCCCGAGATGCAGGCAGTTTAATTTGCGCATGCATTTCATCCAAAATTCCGAATGCTGCCCCCTACCCTAGAGAAGTTAAACACACTAATGCACTGATGCACAGTTTTGTAACAAGTTAAGCTGATGTATATACACTTGTATGTTTATTATGAGAAATTCTGTTTTGTTGAGTTTCACGAGGTTTTTGGATATAAAGAGGGACTTTATCGAACAAAACAAACATTTATTGGGTAACTGGGAGTCTTGTGAGTGCAACCATTTGAAGATCATCAAAGGTAAGTGATTAACTGTATCGCTATTTCTGACTTTTGTTACTCCTCTACTTGGCTGGTTACTGTTTGTAATGGTTCGTGTGCTGAGCGCTGTCCTCAGATATTCACATGGTATGCTTTCGCCGTAAAGTATTTTTGACATCTGACACGGCGGCTGCATTAACAACAAGATAAGCTTTATTTTGATATATTGCACTTGTGATTTTATGAAAGTTAAATATTTATAGAATTCAATCAGACTTGTTGCCAAGATTTATTCATTATGGACATCCACTATGAGGTTGCTCAATTAAAAAATAACAAATCTCTAGGTTGTGATGGATTAACCTCTGAATTTTACAAAACCTTGTCTGAGGAAATAGCAACATTTTTACTTGAACCATTTGAGGCTATAAAGAAGGGAAACTACCTGCCTCTCTGATGCAAGGGGTTATTACTCTTATACCTAAACCACACAAGGATCTCTTAATTTTTGATGATTGGCGTCCAATCACTCCCCTCAGTAACAACTACAAAAGTCTCAATCTTTGCGAAAAGGTTAAAGTTGTGCTTGAATGATCTGATTGATGAATGTCAATCAGGGTTTATGAAAGGGAGCCAAATATATAGTAATCTGATGCTGGTGTTAGATTTGGTTGAGTATTGTGATCTATTGGATGGCTTCCCTGTTATCTTATTTTGGGATTTTCAGAAAGCATTTCATACCTTAATCACAATTTTATCTTTGATTGTCTTAAGCATTTTAAGTTTGGTATATTTGTTGTTGATGCTTTTAGAACTCTGTATTCTGGTGGCAATAGCTGAATCAAACTCTGCCATAGAACATCCTCAAGTTTTAACATTTGCAAAGGTATACGACAGGTTTGACCAATCTCACCTTTTTTTTTTCCTCAAATTTTATGCTCATTAATTTATCAAAGTCAAATTGAAGGCATTACATTCCAGGCAAAAGAGATCAAGATATTCCAACTGGCATATGACACCTCACTTTTTGAAATTTATTTTTTAAATGTCGCAAAATAGATTAGCATTGGATATTGTGAAGCAGTTCTCCCAAATCTGGTATTATTATTATTTGGTATTAAAACCTCTCTGGGATATTCGGGGCCGGTAGCGTCCCACCTCAACAACAACCAATGAAAGTGCAGGGTGCCAAATTCAAAACAACAGAAATCTCATAATTAAAATTCCTCAAGCATACAACTATTTTACACCATTTTAAAGATAAACTTCTCTTTAATCCAGCCACAGTGTCCGATTTCAAAAAGGCTTTACGGCGAAAGCACCACAAACTATTATGTTAGGTCAGAGCCAAGTCACAGAAAAACACAGCTATTTTTCCAGCCAAAGAGAGGAGTCACAAAAAAACACAAATAGAGATCAAATTAATCACTAACCTTGGATGATCTTCATCAGATGACACTCATAGGACTTCATTTTACACAATACATGTATGTTTTGTTTGATAAAGTTCATATTTATATAAAAAATCTGAGTTTACATTGGTGTGTTACGTTCAGTAGTTCCAAAACATCCGGTGATTTTGCAGAGAGCCACATCAATTTACAGAAATACTCGTCATAAATGTTGATTAAAATACAAGTGTTATGCATGGAACTTTAGATACACTTCTACTTAATGCAACCGCTGTGTCAGATTTCAAAAAAGCTTTACCGAAAAAGCAAACCATGCAATAATCTGAGTACAGCGCTCAGACAACAAAACAGCCAAACAGATATCCGCCATGTTGTGCAGTCAACAGAAGTCAGAAATAGCATTATAAATTTTCACTTACCTTTGATGATCTTCATCAGAATGCACTCCCAGGAATCCCAGTTCCACAATAAATGTTTGATTTGTCCCTCATTTATGTCCAAATACCTCCTTGTTGTTCACGCGTTTAGTACACAATCCAAAATCACGACGCGCCGGCATGTCCATGCGAAAGTTCAGACGAAAAGTTATATTACAGTTCGTAGAAACATGTCAAACGAAGTATAGAATCAGTCTTTAGGATGTTTTTATCATAAATCTTCAATAATGTTCCAACCGGAGAATTCCTTTGTCTGTAGAAATGCAATGGAACGCAAGCTAACTCTCACGTGAACGTGCGTCACGAGCTCATGGCACTCTGCCAGACACCTGGCAGAGTGCCATGAGACACCTGGCTCAAACAGCCCTTATTCGCACAGTAGAAGCATCAAACAAGGTTCTAAAGACGGTTGACATCTAGTGAAAGCCTTAGGAAGTGCAACATGACCCCATAGACACTGTGTTTTCGATAGGGAATTAGTTGAAAAACTACAAACCTCAGATTTCCCACTTCCTGGTTGGATTTTTCTCAGGTTTCTGCCTGCCATATGAGTTCTGTTATACTCACAGACATCATTCAAACAGTTTTAGAAACTTCAGGGTGTTTTCTATCCAAATCCACTAATACTATGCATATATTAGCAACTGGGCCTGAGTAGCAGGCAGTTTACTTTGGGCACCTTATTCATCCAAGCTACTCAATACTGCCCCCCAGTCCCAAAGAAGTTTTAAATCTTTCCAAATGTGAGATGTTTGTTCTGAAAGGAGCTGTCAATCCAGCAGATTGTTACATCTCTGAAAAAGATACTATAACCTGAAAAAGATACTATAACCTATCTCGGTGTAAAGATCATCAAAAATCTTTAAGCTGTGAATGATCTTAATTTGAATCCTGTAACTGAATCTATCAAAAATGGTTAGGGAGGGATTAAAGTCTTCAAGGGAGGGTGCTTTATGCAAAGCTGAGGGGCTATCTTTTTTAATCTATTGACATTCCCAAATCCACTTGCTGTACCTGATTGATCGGCAGTTTAAACTTCTTCAGTTCAACCATTATTGGATTAAATGACACATTTACGTTGTAAACAGCCATCCACAACAACCTCAATCCATAAAGTGCAAATAGCTAAATGAGAGAGCAGCAGTGTGATTCACATCAATACGCTATCTAGCCTAGATATCAATAATAAGTGATAACCATCCGTATTGCCCGTAGGCTACACCTCTGCTGTTGTCCTTACCTCCAAGCATTTTTTCAAGTTGGATAATCTTTGGATGCCGACAGCAGTCGCAACATTGGAAGACCTAGCTTGGACAAGCCTACAAAACCCTTTTCCCGCTCTTTTCCCGCGAACCATCAAACGTCATAGTGGTCTTTGACTTGTGGTCAGACTCGCTCAGACGGAACAAACTTAAAGTGGAAGCGTTTCAGAAACATGAAATCATATTCAAATCTGTTCATACACAGTATGTAACCCCTTGATTCTTGACTATCTCTACTTTGCAGGACTGATACGCACAGACAGGATCACCGGGTTCAGGTGAGTGCGCCGTTTACTGTAGCCTTGCAATAAAGCACACAATGTAGGTGTTCAAGTCAGAATCAGGCGATTATGAATTTACATTCCTCCAGCTCTGTCTTCGCCATAATTACAAATGAAAGGGCAAATATGATCATAATAACAAAACGTGATCGTATAATTTTACTGTATATTCTGGTGGACTGTATATTCTTTAGGTTAGGTTTTACTTTATGTGTTCACTCCAGTGTACTGGTAAGGGCACAGATAGCAGACAGGTAGGATACCAGTTGAGGTGGTTTAATAACGCTGAAGATGCACAGGTATGGAACAGCACCGCACACTGTATGTAGTATGGATGGGCTAAGGCACTTAGTGGTCTGGCAAATATCAACAAGGATGCACACTGGTGTTGGCTAACACAATGAAAGCTAACTGGTGGTAAACACAAAGATGGCTGGAACTTTCTCTCACTTGACATCTCTAGAGCTGATCTTCTTCTCTCAGCTGGATAGCGCCCAGCATGCTCTGCTCCACTTCACCGGTGGGCGGAGCTGCAGCTCTGATATGATGAACTAACATTACTGGTATGATTAACTACAAATACTTCAAAGTATTTTGTACAGTCACAACTTTGTCTTACCGCTTGTGGTAACGTTAGCCATTACATGCCTCATTAGCTAGCAAAGTAAACATTCAGAACGTTAATTTAGTGCCGATACATCAAGATACTGAGATATTAAATATCTGAGGTAGTCTGATCTCCACACAGCTTGATTCATATACAGTGCATTCAGGCATTTTATAGAGTTGGACTAGACTATTATGACATGTTATATCACAAAAAGGAGCAGAGCTCAACTTTCTACATACTGTCTTCGCCATAATGGAAAGGGAACCCAAATATGGCGGCAACTGTGAACTTGACACCAGACCAATACCATCTTATGCCGGGAGAGGGCGTAAGAATGCATAAGAGCCTTGAATAGAGATATAACATCTTGGAATTTATTCCCTTTAGAATGAGAATCTAATATTTTGACGAACTTCATACAAATACATGCAGGTGAAAACTACTCCTGCTACATACAGTATACACCCCCAGGAAGAATGACACCTTCAAAAAAATATTTTGGACAAGCGAGCACTTAAATATGGTCATTTTCTCTTTTTCATAAATTCATAGAATGTTTGGGAATGAAGTATAGTAAAGCATTTGTGAAAATTCTATAGCAATGTAAAGTGGGAAAGCGGCCGTGCGTTTGGACAATTAATAGACACTGCAGTAAATAAAACCTAATAAAAACACATGCTCATCTTGGACCGGAGTCTACGCAGACCGGTGCACCATAGTTATTCAGAGCTACAGTAGGCCTATATGCAAATAAGCCATTTGCCACACGGGTCCGCCATCATTCAGTTTGAACTGTGTATTTACAGGCAGTAGCAACAGCGTGACTTTAGATCATTAGAACGCATTGGCCAAAAGCCACAAAATACACCTGAATGGATTTCTGGAAATATGTAAATACCACGGGAGTCCTCATACATTTGGGAACTTCGCTGTCCTATTGATCAAACAACCGTGAAAAAGTAGGCCCTCTCGCCCTCAGTTGCCTATGCACATCAACAACAACAAGATCGACAACTAACGCTAGCCAGAGCGAGATGAGCAAAAATCTAACGAGGGAACATTAGATAAACCCTCAAGCTTTTTCAGCTATTTGGCCGTCAAAAATGCACTGATAAACAATGGGGAATAGTAACCTGCTACTGCAGCTTGCCTGCCAATGCATGCTTCTCCCAACCCACGTTTTGACAAAATTGGAACTTGCCTGCCTGTCCGCTTATTTGATCGATGCCAGATGTATTTGATTGACAACTAAGAGATATTCTATCTGTGGATAGCAGTCGATCATGTTCAGCATAGCTAGCTAGTTAGCAAAGAGATTCACATTTCTTGCCAGCTAACCAAATGACACCAGTATGTCTGGCTGTAGCCACCGAAAAGCGATGAAGGGGAAAAGTCGGTCATTCCCTCACTCACGCCTCCAATCAATGACATGAAATCCTTCCAGCAGCTAGCTAACGTTAGGCTCCGTGTTTGTAGCTTGCTAAATAAATATCTACATAAATAGATAAGCTAGCCCATTAGCCACGTTAAGACTGACTTGTGATCATTGCCCTTGTTAGTTTGATTGTATTGACAAATATTGAGTCATTGAAACTGAAAGAGTGCATCCTGGCCAAAAGAGCGCTCTTCCTTGGCTAAATGGAGAAATCTGGAAACTGATGAAAGAACGAGATCGTGCTCTAAAAACATCCCTAAAGTCCAAATTAGAGCAGGACAGACATAGGTTTACTATGTTGAGAAATAAGGTGTTGAAAGAAATCCGACAGGCCAAGGCAAACTTTTTTATTAACATAATTGGTGAAGCAAAGGGAAATTCTAAATTGATCTGGGAGAATCTAAAAAAGTTAACAGGGAAAGACCATAGTAACACTGCAAAAAGACTAGGAATCATGGTGAATGACAATCTAACAAAGGATGCAGTCGAAATAGCAATAGCCTTCAATTCCTACTTTGTTGACTCTGTCAGGGTACTGACACAGAACCCCTCCACTGGTATCTTGGGCTCAGTGCTAGTGAATGACACTCAACCTGTCTTCATCATAAGGGAGGTTTCTGAGTCAGTGGTGAACAAGGTGATTAGCTCACTAAAGAACTCTAAAGCCAAAGATGTGTTTGGGCTGGACTCTACCTTTCTTAAAAACTACAGAGTCACTCATTGGCCCCATTACTAAGGTCACCAACACACCAATCTATTGGTCCGGGGGTGTTTCCAAGGGTCTGGAAGTCGGCCATAATAACGGCCATCTTTAAATCGGGTGACCCTGCTGAAGTGAGTAACTACAGGCCCATTTGTATACTACCTGTGGTGTCGAAGGTTGTTGAAAAGTGTGTAGCAGAACAACTGATTGCCCAACTCAACATCAGCCCCTTCACATTACACTCCATGCAGTTTGGCTTCAGAGCAAACACTCCACCGAAACGGCCAACTGCTTCTTCTGGAAAATGTGAAGTCCAAGATGGACAAAGGGGCATTGTTGGGGCTGTGTTTCTGGACCTACGGAAGGCTTTTGATACTGTTAACCATGAGGTTCTCATCACAAAATTGTCCAAGTTCAACTTTTCCCCCGATGACTTGAGATGGATGAAATCATACTTTGAAGGCAGAACTCAGTGTGTCAGAGTGAGCAATGAGCTGTAGCCCACTCTTAGCTATGATGTGGGTGTGCCCCAAGGGTCAATACTGGGGCCCCTCCTGTTCAGCCTGTACATGACTGATCTGCCTTCTGTTTGTACTGGGTCTGAAGTTCAAATGTATGCAGATGATACAGTGATATATGTACATGCAAAGAGCAAACAACAAGCTGCACAAGAACTCACTACTGTAATGGTACAGGTTACAAAGTGGCTCAGTGACTCATGTTTGCATCTCAATGTGAAAAAAACTGTCTGCATGTTCTTCACAAAGAGGGCAACAGATGCTACTGAGCCAGATGTCTATGTGTCAGGGGAGAAGCTCCAGATGGTATTTGAGTTTAAGTACCTTGGCATCATACTTGATTCCAACCTCTCTTTTAAAAAGCAGGTGAAAAGGGTAACTCAAATAACCAAATTCAACCTAGCTAATTTCCGATTTATACGAAATTGTTTTACTAATGGAGGTAGCAAAACTGTACTTCAAATCTATGATACTCCCCCACTTAACATACTGCTTGACTAGTTGGGCTCAAGCTTGCTGTACAACATTAAAACCCATTCAGTCTGTCTACAAACAGGCTCTCAAAGTGCTTGATAGGAAGCCCAATAGCCATCATCACTGTTCCATCCTCAGAAAGCATGAGCTCCTTAGTTGGAAAAATCTTGTGCAATACACCGACGCATGTCTTGTATTCAATATCCTAAATGGCCTGGCTCCCCCCTCCACTCAGCACTTTTGTTAAACAGAAAACCCAAACATATGGCAGCAGATCCACAAGGTCTGCGATTAGAGGTGACTGCGTATATAGTTCCCTTACGGAAAACACCTTTAGTCAATCTGCATTCTCTGTGAGAGCTTCCCATGTCTGGAATACACTGCCATCAGACACACACAACTGCACCACCTATCACACTTTCACACAAAAACATGAAGACATGGCTCAAGGCCAATCAGACTTCTGAACATAATCCCTAGTTGTGTATTGCTGCTTTCCATGTCGTCTGTTGTCTGTAGTTTGTGAGGGGTGGAAACACTTTATTGCTTTTATGGATTTTGTCTTGTTGCTTTTTGTTCTATGTTGCTCTGTCTGCATGCTACGTCTTACTTGTCCTATGCTGCTCTGCGTATGCTCACTGCTCATTGATTGTCTGTATTGTTATTGTAATTGTTTTTAATAACCTGTCCAGGGACTGCGGTTGATAATTAGCCGGCTGGCTAAAACCGGCACTTTTACTGAAACGTTGATTAATGTGTACTGTCCCTGTAAACATAAAAATAAACTAATCTCCTTAATGGGGGGAGGCAGCAAACCATGTTAGGCCAGCTGTGATGTACAACCTGATAGCAATCTTGTTTGGCCTACCAAGAAAGGTATTGTTGAAATAAAATTAAATTAAAGGGATTGTTACATTAATAACTTCTACTTGGTACTCATCCCGGATCCGGGAGCACCCTCATCAGTAAAAAAGCTGACTAGCATAGCCTAGCATAGCGCCACAAGTAAATACTAGCATCTAAATATCATTAAATCACAAGTCCAAGACACCAGATGAAAGATACACATCTTGTGAATCCAGCCATCATTTCTGATTTTTAAAATGTTTTACAGGGAAGACACAATATGTATTTCTATTAGCTAACCACGATAGCAAAAGACCCAACTTTTTTTTCCCACCATTTTTTTAGTGCATAGGTAGCTATCACAAATTCGACCAAATAAAGATATAAATAGTCACTAACCAAGAAACAACTTCATCAGATGACAGTCTGATAACATATTTATTGTATAGCATATGTTTTGTTCGAAAAATTTGCATATTTCAGGTATAAATCATAGTTTTACATTGCAGCCACCATCACAAAATCTCACCAAAGCAGCTAGAATAACTACAGAGACCAACGTGAATTACCTAAATACTCATCATAAAACATTTATGAAAAATACACAGTGTACAGCAAATGAAAGACAAACATCTTGTGAATCCAGCCAATATTTCAGATGTTTTAAGTGTTTTACAGCGAAAACACAATATAGCATTATATTAGCTTACTACAATAGCCTAACACACAGCCGCATTCATTCAAGACACGTTAGCGATAGCGAATAAACCAGCAAAAGATATTAATTTTTTCACTAACCTTCTCAAACTCCATCAGATGACAGTCCTATAACATCATATTACACAATACATATATGGTTTGTTCGAAAATGTGCATATTTAGCGGCACAAATCGTGGTTATACAATGAGAATAGTAGCCAAACTGCAAACAAAATGTCGGGAGAAATCTTGGGAGAGGCACCTAATCTAATCAATAACTAATCATAAACTTGACTAAAAAATACAGGTTGGACAGCAAATGAAAGATACATTAGTTCTTAATGCAACCGCTGTGTTAGATTTTTAAAATGAACGTTACTACGACATACAGCGTGCGTTAAAGCAAGACCGCACCGAAATTAATGGCGGAATAATAGTTTAACTTTTTCGAACAGAAATTACGAATTAACATCATAAATAGTTCTTACTATTTGATGAGCTTCCATCAGAATCTTGTACAAGTTGTCATTTGTCCAGAATAATCGTTGCTCGGTTGTAGAAGGTCGTCTTCAACTGTGGAATTAGCAGCAAACGTTAGCCATGTGGTGCAGACGTGTCCAGCTCAGCATAACGCAGAACAAAGAAAATCCCGAAAATCGCAATATACTGATATAAACTGATATAACTCGGTTTAAAATAACTACATTATGATGTTTTTAACACGTATATCGAATAAAATCAGAGCCGGATATATCTAGCGCCTATAACAACAGCTTTTCAGGACGCAATCCTGAGGTCTGTCTCGCGTCATGACGAACGTAGAAAAGACTGCACACCCGGTTCCAAGAGCTCTTGTTCGGCCTCAGAGCTACCTAGACACCCCATTCCAATTCTCACTGCTTACTGACATCTAGGGGAAGGGGTATGCAGTGCATGTAGACCCATAGATTACATGCAAATTAATAAACTGACCCTGGAACAGAGCCCCCGATTTCAGATTTCTCACTTCCTGACAGGAAGTTTGCTGCAAAATGAGTTCTGTTTTACTCACAGATATAATTCAAACGGTTTTAGAAACTAGAGAGTGTTTTCTATCCAATAGTAATAATAATATGCATATTGTACGAGCAAGAATTGAGTACGAGGCAGTTTAATTTGGGAACGAATTTTTACAAAGTCGAAATGGTGCCCCCCTATTGAGAAAAGGTCTTGCATTAAACTGCATCCATCTATTCTGTCAACAATGCCTTACTGTATGTCATGGAACTTTTAGTCAAATAGAACCAATTTTTAAAACCTTTTATAAAGTTGGTTTTGTAGCATAAACTGGGAATTAGATATTTTTGACTGATATTATGATTGTCTGTTTCATATCTGCATTGTAGTTAAAATGCTGTCAGTTCCACTTTAAACGTGGCCTTTTCAATGACAATTTGAATGTCATTGAGAAAACAGAAAGGTATCAAATAATTTTTTCACAAACATCCTTTCTGAATTTAAAAGTCATCCTAGAAGTAATCAGCTATTTGTAGTTTTCCAAAAGTATCTGTAATCTGATTACAATATTTTATGCGTAAAAAAAAAACGGTAATCTGTTACTCCCCAACCCTTAGTGAATACTATACTATACTACAGCCATGTCCGCAAAAACACTACAGTGAATACTACAGTAAAGTCCACAAAAACACTACAGTGAATACTACAGTCATGCCTGAAAAAACAATACATTGAATACTATACTATACATCAATCAATTCAAATTGTATTTGTCACATGCACAAGGTTAGCAGATGTTAATGCGAGTGTAGCGAAATGCTTGTGCTTCTAGTTCCGATAGTGCAGTAATATTTAACAAGTAATCTAACAATTCCCCAACAACAACCTAATACCAAATTTCTTCCGCCTCCTGAGGTTGAAGAGGCGCTGTTGCGCCTTCTTCACCACACTGTCTGTGTGGGTGGATCATTTCAGTTTGTCTGTGATGTGTACGCCTAGGAACTTAAAACTTTCCACCTTCTCCACTGCTGTCCCTTCGATGTGGATAGGGGGGTGCTCCCTCTGCTGTTTCCTGAAGTCCACAATCACTACAGCCATGTCAGCAAAAACACTACAGTGAATACTATAGTATACCAGTCATGCCCCCAAGAACACTGCAGTGAATACTACAGTAAAGTCTGCAAAAACACAACATTGAATACTATTGTATACTACAGTCATGTCTGCAAAAACACTAGTCCGCAGTACTATAGTATATAACTATAGTAATACTACAGTATTTATACCATATTATACTTTAGTATTTTTTCATGTGGGTAAGCTGTAAATGTGTAATATATTTGTAGGTTTGAACTAGGATCACAATGTAAATAAATTTACAACTTTTTTTTGTGTTATTCTCAACAAATTTCTAAATACATTGTATCCACATTTGTGGTTGTTTTGTTTTTTAAGTAGTCAGAGAAAATCTATCAGTCAAGGGATACTAAAGTGTTGAGTATAGTATTCTACAGTATACTGCAAAATTCTACAGTAAGCGCTACATGATCAAGTCGGAACCTCAGTGGAAATCCCCGGCATGAGCTCCCCAAGGACAGCGCGTTCAAATCAAAACAGCAGTAAAACTAGCTAGCAGTCCAATCCATCTAAAAATTCTAAAATAAGTACTACGTGATTGAGGAATACTAGAAGAAGAATAGAATTCTCCAGTATATGACAAAATTCTATTGTAAGCACTACACGATCGAAGGGGATACTACAATATATCATATAGTATTCTCCAGTATACTACAAAATACGTAAGTAAGCACTACACAATCAAAGTATACTACAGTGTGGTGTAGAATTCTACAGTATACTACACTTTACTATAGAATTCTATAGTAAGTAATATAGTTTTCTATAGTAAACTGTAGTATTGTTGTTTGTAGGAGATTACACATACCTGCTGAGAGTCTGGGGAAGATGAGGAAGAGGAGGAGGATGCGGCGGGCGAGATGGGGAGCCATGTGAGGGTTTGACTCTGTGTGTATGTGAGACAGGTATCTATGTACTGATGTGTGTGTCAAGAAAAAAAGTCAACAGCGAGAATTACTCTACTTCCTTATGTTCACAGACCTCACTTTAACTCTCTTCCTGCTTCTGTTTGTGTGTACATGCCCCCAACAGTGGCAGATAGCAACTATTGCATTATATAGACTAGTTTAACCTAAAACTCATAGTCACTACAATGTACATGTATGTCAGCTTTCTCTAAGGCCTTTTTGGGACCAAGATTCACTACTATCCTGTTGTCCTCTGATGGAAAACAGGCTATTAATGATAGAAATATTGGATGCAGGGACATAATGCACCACATTTTCAATGGCCAAATTCAATATTTCTGAAGAAGGCCATTAAAGGCTAAAATGTCAGTCTTTTAAAACTAGTAATGTTTAATAGTGAGCTAGCATTGCGCCTTTTTGTTTCCAAATTCAGTATTTCAGAATTAATTCTGTATAAAAAAACTATCATACATTTGTATCAAAGAAATTGATAGAATTGAGATGTGCTGCAGAGATGGAGTGATGAGAACTAGACCAAGACCTCCACAGACTCTCACGTTAAACCAGGTTCATAGTTCAGGGTCCTCCAGACCACAACCCAGTCTGATGTGGTTTCACGTTCAACATGAACGCTCTCTGTCTCTCTCCCTCTTCTATACAGGAAATAAGGCCTGGTCATACAGAAGGCGCAGCTCATAGCCACAGATAATGTATTCATAGCCGAAGTGTCAAAGTTAGCTCAGGAAGTTGCAGTACCACAAGGCTGCAAATTTTGGGTAAACTCATTCCGTGACGTCATGTTAAATACTGAGCTATACCTTTTATCTTTGGCTCCATCTCAGTAATCTACTTCTGATACATCAGAATTTAACACTAAAACTCACAAAACACAGAACTCACCATTTTTGATAGCCCACAGGCACTTCTTCAGTATGACATTTTCTTTTGAATTTCCTCTATTGTATTTTAGTTTTTCAGTCCTACTACCTTTGTTACTGCCTGTAGGGTTTGCCCAGCGGTTGGAGGCTTAAAAGTATTGAAGTGGCAGCAATATAGAGTCACAATTGGGTTATTTTACAAAAAGGTTGTGGATTTCCAGAATCTGGTGAAGAAAATTTAGGTTGGGCCCTAAAAGCTAAATACCTTGTGTCAAATGTTCACCATGGTCTGCCTGGGAGGAGTTCTAACCCAGCCATTGGTCGTGTTCCTCTGCTCAGACGTTGCTGATGCATGCCAGATCTTCCAATGCCTGGATAGGTATTTTACATATCAGCAAACCACATAAAGGTTGTGTTCCCCTGCTCAGATGGTGCATGCATCAACCAATGGTTGCCACGTCGTCATCAATTGTGCTGTCGGGCACTAGATTGCAATAATGCGACCATCTAGTTCTCACCAGAATGTTCCAGATGGACTAGATATTTATTCATTGGATGATTCTGCCATTGATTGGCTTCCCGCCTACAAATATCTGGGCATCTGATTGACAAAGACTTAATGTTTAAAAAAAACATATGGATGAGCTAGTTAAAAAGCTATGATTTAAAGTGGGCTTTTTAGAAATAGATCTTGCCTCTCCCTAAATAGCAGGAAGCAGATTGTACAGTTGACTTTACTGCCAGTTCTTGATTATGATGACACCATTTACCAGTTTGCAGCAACCACTACTCTTAAAGCTTTGGATGGTGTCTACCATAGCGCCATTCGTTTTATCACTGGTGACAGTTTTCATACTCACCACTGCATCCTGTATCAAAAGGTTGGCTGGTTCTCAAGTAGATCAGTTAATGATTTCCTTTTTGTTTACAAAGCCCTACTACACAAGCTTCCAACCAACCTAACTTCGTTGCTACCGTATGAAAGAATGAGATACCAAACCTGTTCACAGAGTTGGTTATCTCTTCAGATTCCTCAGGTCTCCACGAAATTAGGTAAATCCGCTTTTAGTTTCCAAGCTCCACATTTCTTTCAGCACTTACAAAATCCATTACATTTGGATTCCCTGGTGCCACTGGAGCATTTTAAAACCCTGGTGATGAGTTCACCGAGGTATACAATTGATTTAATAATTTGTTTATGATGCCTGTGATGATCTAATGTAATGTGCTTGTTATTATATCTTGTTATTCTATCTTGTATTTTATCTTTTATTTTATGTCCTCAGGGCACCATTGAAAATGAGACCCTGGTCTCAATTGGGTTCCCCTGATTAAATAAAAATGAATAAATCATAATAGCATATGATGTGGTTAGCTGATACATAAAATACCTGTCCAGGAGATATAAGATCTAGAATGCGTCAGCAACATCTGAGCAGAGAAACACGACCCATATGTTATATAAATGAACGGACAGTCGATGACGTGGAAGGCAACCATTGATGCATGCAACATCTGAGCAGGGGAACACAACTTTTATGTTGCCTTAGCCCCTCCTACAGAGACAAACCAAAAAGGTTAATCAATCAAAAAACAACACATTCAAAATGACAAATAATATTGTCTGTAACATAAAGTAAACTACCATAAATGAATCAAAGTAATTGTTGACTGCGAACAACAGTTACAAAATGACCATGGAATAAAGTGCATGGATGCATGGATTATGTGAACAGCGCTAGACCAAACGGTCAAGAAAAAATGGCGCCAGAGAAGAAGGCTGACGTTTTACGTGTCCCCAACCGATTGTGTTTTTAATTTGTTTATTTGCGGTTTTTGTAACTTAATTATTTACATATTTTGTACATAATGTTGCCGCTACCGTCTCTTATGACCGAAAATAACTTCTGGACATCAGGACTGTGACCACGCACTGGCAGAATCTTTTTTTTCCTTTAACGAGTCTGACGAGCCCGACGCGAATGACATACTGCTTTCTCGGGAACAGATCCCCGTGATTTGCGTGAAGAGGAGGCAGAGAAAAAGGGGATAAAGGGCGGGCTGCCTTCTGAAAATTTGTAGGCGATCGGAATAAAAACAACACTTCCTTTCATTCTGCTAGCAAACGTGAAATCTTTGGAGAATAAAATAGATGACCTACGCGGAAGATTAAACTACCAACGGGACATTCAAAACTGTAATATCTTATGCTTTAAGGAGTCGTGGCTGAACGACGACTCTATCAACATACAGCTGGCTGGTTATACGATGTACCGGCAGGATAGAACAGTGGAGTCTGATAAGACAAGAGGCAGCGGACTATGTATTTTTGTAAATAACAGCTGGTGCACGATATCTAAGTCTCGAGCTATTGTTCACCTGAGGTAGAATATCTCATGATAAGCTGTAGACCACACTACCTACCTAGAGAGTTTTCATCTGTATTTTTCGTAGCTGTTTACATACCACCACAGTCAGAGGCTGGTACTAAGACAGCATTGAATGAGCTGTATTCCGCCATAAGCAAACAAGAAAACTATCACACAGAGGCGGCGCTCCTAGTAGCAGGGGACTTTAATGCAGGGAAACTTATATCCGTTTTACCAAATTTCTATCAGCATGTTAAATGTGCAACCAGAGGAAAACAAACTCTGGAATATCTTTACTTCACACACAGAGACGCATACAAAGCTCTCCCTCACGACTCCAACAGCATCATTACATTTGCAGATGACACAACAGTGGTAGGCCTGATCACCGAAAATGACGAGACAGCCTATAGGGAGGAGGTCAGAGACCTGGCCACGTGGTGCCAGGACAACAACCTCTCCCTCAACGTGATCATGTCAAAGGAGATGATTGTAGACTACAGGAAAAAGAGGACCGAGTACACCCCCATTCTCATCAACGAGGCTGCAGTGGAGCAGGTTGAGAGCTTCAAGTTCCTTGGTGTCCACATCACCAACAAACTAACATGGTCCAAGCACACCAAGACAGTTGTGAAGAGGGCACGACAAAACCTATTCCCCCTCAGGAGACTGAAAAGATTTAGCATGGGTCCTCAGATCCTCAAAAGGTTCTACAGCTGCACCATCGAGAGCATCCTGACTGGTTGCATCACTGCCTGGTATGGCAACTGCTCGGCCTCTGACCACAAGACACTACAGAGGGTAGTGCGAACAGCCCAGTACATCACTGTAGCCAAGCTCCCTGCCATCCAGGACCTCTATACCAGGCGGTATGTCAGAGGAAGGCCCTAAAAATTGTCAAAGACTCCAGCCACCCTAGTCATAGACTGTTCTCTCTGCTACCTTACGGCAAGCGGTACCGGAGCGCCAAGTCTAGGTCCAAGAGGCTTCTAAACAGCTTCTACTCCCAAGCCAAAAGACTCCTCAACACCTAATCAAACGGCTACCCATACTATTTGCATTGCCCCTCCTTTTTACACCGCTGCTACTCTCTGTTGTTATCATCTATGCATAGTCACTTTAATAACTCTACCTACATGTACATATTACTTCAACTAACCGGTGCCCCCGCACATTGACTCTGTATCGGTACCCCCCCCCCCCCCCCCGTGTATAGTCTCGCTATTGTTATTTTACTGCTGCTCTTTAATAACTTGTTACTTTTATTTCTTATTCTTATCCATATTTTTTTTGTTAACTGCATTGTTGGTTAGGGGCTTGTAAGTAAGCATTTCACTGTAAGTCTACACCTGTTGTACTTGGCACATGTGGCTATTACAAATTGATTTGATTTAAGTA
Source organism: Salvelinus namaycush (assembly GCF_016432855.1). Lineage (NCBI taxonomy): Eukaryota > Metazoa > Chordata > Actinopteri > Salmoniformes > Salmonidae > Salvelinus > Salvelinus namaycush. The sequence goes on from NC_052328.1 coordinate 28,824,559, forward strand.
TAACAAACATGTAATCTGATGTGTCCCGGCATGATATTACTGAGATATACAGTACATGAATGAAATGACTCTGGTGTGTGTAGGTGCTTCGGTAGCCTACTCTATAGGGCCCTGCTTAACCCCGTCACACAGCCTTCAGGCTTTGGCTAACGAAGCATCCAATTTTGAATTATTCCCGCCCAGATCAGAAGGCTTTTATTTTGAGTCTTTGTCTGTGCAACTGTTTTATATCATAACAAGTAAATGTTTATACGAGGCCACACAACACTGATCTCTCTCTTAGTACCAGCCATAGTATTACATATAGAACTATTTAGGCTAATAGGATCTCTGTGGTGCCAGCAAACTCATTGGGTTCTGACTGCCATCTTATTCAGATTATGCCTATCTTCATTAAAGCTTTATAGAGAAGACCATTATTCAAATTTAAAGTTAGCCTTTTATAGAGAGGGCATCCATTGAACTCCTATACATACCCTTTAAGCTCTGGACCTGTTTCTGTTTCTGTAGTGAACTCTAGTCCCTGTATAACTGACCCAACAGGCTGTTTGGCCCGCTGGATACTGATGAATACTGTCTTCATCCAGCAGGGGTCAGTAAAGTTCCATCTGGGATGTAAAGTGATGAACATACAGTAAGTGCAATGTACAGCTAAGATAAGGAAGGAGTCAAGGACACACTGCTGGTTTTTAAAAAATGAATTTGCACAAACACTTTTCAGAATGATGATTGATACAATTTACCCATTGATCTCACCATAATGCCGTTGTCAACTTCCATGAAACTGTAATAGACTAATGAAAAAAGCCAGAAAACATTCAACTACTACATGTTCACATTTAGAGAACCTTGTAGAATTCATCTGCATATTTATGATTCTGTACATATAAAGTTTTGGCATATTGATAGCTTATTTCCTTACTTGGCATAAGCTACAGTATTCATGAATATTCACGAAGAGTCGTGGTCACTTGTGACAGAGTCTACACACCTCTTGACAGTCAGGTTATCACAGTTTTCACAGTTTGCTGCAATAAGATACATCAAAAGAAAGTTTGTTTTGAAGTGTCTGTCCTCTCTATATCGTAGATCTACAGTATATCTCTCACATTTGTGAGAGTCTCATCTTTCCATAGAGGGGTCATAATAGTTTGTAGCCCAAATCGTTTGGATGCTACAGACGTTTTCTTGAGAAGACAGAATTTGGTAATGTCTCCTGGTCTGATAAACACTGCAGATGTGGAAGGCCACCATATGCAGAAGCGGTGGACTGAGACGCAGCCCATGCAAAAAAGCATCTAGTTTGAACAGACATATTTTAGTGGGTATTTCATTATTAGATTGCTGCACAGGCATCGACTATCTTTTTAAATGCAAGGGTCGTATTCTAGACCGTATTCCAGCCCTTTGTTAGTGCATGATAACACTGCAACTGCTAACTCCTATGTTTGCCTTGAGTCTAATATCTATGATCTTGTTATTCTCCATTATGTATTTTGTGGTAATTGTCAACTGCTGTACCTTTGTAACCCCTGCCAACTGATGTAACGCAACGTATGACTGATAAACACTATTCAACTGGAAATCTGTCTCATGGTCCTCTCAGTCTATAGTTCAAGTTTAACCATCGCAAGCATCTAGATTCACCAATATCTAGTCTAGACTTCTTTCACTAAATGTTATATATGGATAGGCACAAAACACTATTTGGATAGGTGTGAAATACAATTTCATATGATCAAATCAAAATCTAATTTTATTTGTCACATGCTTCATAAAACAGGTGTAGACTAACAGTGAAATGCTTCCTTACAGGTCCTTCCCAGCAATGCAGAATACAATGAAACAAATCTAATAACAATAATAGAAAACACAAGGAATAAATCCACAATGAGCAATGATAGCTAGGCTATATACACGGGTACCAGTACGGAAAGTATTTAGACCCCTTGACTTTCTCCACATTTTGTTACGTTGCAGCCTTATTCTAAAATTGGTTAAATCGTTTTTCCCCCTACACACATACCCCATGATGACAAATCAAAAATCAGGTTTAGAATTTTTGGCAAATGTATAAAATGTAAGAAAATATCACATTCCCATAAGTATTCAGACCTTTTACTCAGTACTTTGCTGAAGCACCTTTTGCAGTGATTACAGCCTTGAGTCTTCTTGGGTATGACACTACAAGGTTGTTACACCTGTATTTGGGGAGTTTGTCCCCTTCTTCTCTGCAGATCCTCTCAAGCGTCGCTACACAACTATTTTTCAGGTCTCTACAGAGATGTTTGAGCAGGTTCAAGTCCGGGCTCTGGCTGGGCCACTCAAGAACATTCAGAGTCTTGTTCCGAAGTCACTCCTGTGTTGTCTTGGCTGTGTGCTTAGGGTCGTTGTCCTGTTGGAAGATGAACTGTCACCCGAGTCTGAGGTCATGAGCATTCTGGAGCAGGTTTACATCAAGGATCTCTCTGTACTTTGCTCTGTTCATCTTTCCCTCGATCCTGAATAGTCTCCCAGCCCCTGCTGCTGAAAATCATCCCCACAGCATGATGCTGACATCACCATGCTTCACCGTAGGGATGGTGCAAGTTTCCTCCAGACGTGACACTTGGCATTCAGGCCAAAGAATTTAATCTTGGTTTCATCAGACAAGAGATTCTTGTTTCTCATGGTCTGAGAGTCCTTTCGGTGCCTTTTGGCAAACTAAGTGGGTTGTCGTGCCTTTTACTGAGCAGTGGCTTCCGTCTAACCACTCTACCATAAAGGCCTGATGCAGAGATGAGAGAACTTTCCAGAAGGACAACCATTTCCACATAGGAACTCTAGAGCTCTGTCAGAGTGACCATCGGGTTCTTGGTCACCTCCCCCGATTGCTCAGTTTGGCCGGGCGGCCAGCTCTAGGAAGAGTCTTGGTGGTTCCAAACTTCTTACATTTAAGAATGATGGAGGCCACTGTGTTGTTGGGGACCTTCAATGCTGCATACATGTTTTGGAACCTTTCCCCAGATCTGTGCCTCGACACAATCCTGTCTCGGAGTTCTCGGACAATTCCTTTGACCTTATGGCTTGGTTTCTGCTCTGTCATGCATTGTCAACTATGGGTCCTTATATAGACAAGTGTGTGCCTTTCCAAATAATGTCCAATCAATTGAATTTACTACAGGTGCACTCCAATCAAGTTGTAGAAACATCTCAAGGATGATCAATGGAAACAGGATGCACCTGAGCTCAATTTTGAGTCTCATAGCAAAGGGTCTAAATACTTACAGTACCAGTCAAAAGTTTGGACACACCTACTCATTCAAAGGTTTTTCTTCATTTTTACTATTTTCTACATTGTAGAATAATAGTGAAGACATCAAAACTATGAAATAACACATATGGAATCATGTAACCAAAAAAACTGTTAATACAATCAAAATATAAAAGTTATATTCTTCAAAGTAGCTATCCTTTAACTTGATGACAGCTCTGCACACACTTGGCATTCTCTCAACAGGCTTCAAGAGGAATGCTTTTCCAACAGTCTTGAAGGAGTTCCCACATATGCTGAGCACTTGTTGGCTGCTTTTCCTTCACTCTGCGGTCCAACTCATCCAAAACCATCTCAATTGGGTTGAGGTCAGGTGATTGTGGAGGCCAAGTCATCTGATGCAGCACTCCTTCACTCTCCTTCTTGGTCAAATAGCCCTTAAACAGCTTGGAGGTGTGTTTTGGGTCATTATAGCTACGTTTGATGTCTTCACTATTATTCTACAATGTAGACCATAGTAAAAATAAAGAAAAACCCTTGAATGAGTCGGTGTGTCCAAACTTTTGACTGGTCTGCATGTAAATAAGGCATTTCTGTTTTACATTTTTCATACATTTGCAAACATTTCTAAAAACCTTTTTTCGCTTTGTCATTATGGGTTATTGTCTGTAGATTGATGAGATTTTTTTTAAAATACATTTTCGAACAAGGCTGTAACGTAACAAAATGTGGAAAAAGTCAAGGGATCTGAAATCTTTTCAAATGCACTGTATGTGTCTGTAGCTGTATTGAGGTGAATGAACCTACAGCAGCCAAGGTGATAATGGCTGGGCTCATTTTTACTTATTTTTGCTGTTCTCCAAATAACATTTTAAAGTTTAATTGTATAGAAAAGCAGTAAATGAGCTTAAAAAATATAAAAAATATCCCCCCCCACCCCCTTCAGGAGCTGTCTGAAACTCCCTGGTTATGGCCCTGCTTGTGAGTCATCACCAGCATAATGGGTTTGGCTGTATTATAGGACCCAGGTAGCATGGCAATCACATCAGAGCACCTGGGGCTGTAAGTACGTATCAGTTAAGAGTGCTGATTTAGGTTAAATCAGATTAAATGGACAGATCAGCACTGCTATCAGCACTGCTATTCTGAGACGCTTGATACATAGGGCCACATATGGCCATCTAACATTACCGGATAGGCCCCACATCTACCATTACTGGATAGGCCCCTGATCTAACACTACTGGATAGGCCCCAGATCTAACATTATGGGATAGGCCCCAGATCTAACATTACTGGATAGGCCCCAGATCTAACATTACTGGATAGGCCCCAGATCTAACATTACTGGATAGCCCCAGATCTAACAGGATTACTACCCTCTTCTATACTGAAGAGAGGATTACTACCCTCTTCTATACGAAGAGAGGGTAGTAATCCTCTCTTCAGTTATACTGAAGTGATCAATGTCATCAAGAGGAAATAATGCTACAATTTCCAACTTGATTGGAGAATGTGAAGACAATGATGTTGTCCTGACTCAATGAAGGGTTGACTAATCATTTATTCATTATAATCAGTTCATATGTGGCCTTAAAGGGATTATTGATCTATTCTAATGGGAGAATACATGTCTTCTTTATTTCTCGTTCTCTCTCTCTGCTGCATTCCAATCACTTCCATTGATCATTCATCCTTCCAATCACTTCCATTGATCATTCATCCTTCCCATCACTTCCATTGATCATTCATCCTTCCAATGACTTTCATTGATTATTCATCCTTCCCATCACTTCCATTGATCATTCATCCTTCCCATCACTTCCATTGATCATTCATCCTTCCAATTACTTCCATTGATCATTCATCCTTCCCATCACTTCCATTGATCATTTGTCCTTCCAATCACTTCCATTGATCATTCGTCCTTCCAATCACTTCCATTGATCATTCGTCATTCCAATCACTTCCATTGATCATTCATCATTCCAATCACTTCCATTGATCATTCATCCTTCCAATCACTTCCATTGATCATTCGTCCTTTTAATCACTTCTATTGATCATGCATCCTTCCAATCAGTTCATATGTGGCCTTAAAGTGATTATTGATCTATTCTAATGGAAGAATACATATCTTCTTTATTTCTCGTTCTCTCTCTCTGCTGCATTCCAATCACTTCCATTGATCATTCATCCTTCCAATCACTTCCATTGATCATTCATCCTTCCCATCACTTCCATTGATCATTCATCCTTCCAATGACTTTCATTGATTATTCATCCTTCCCATCACTTCCATTGATCATTCATCCTTCCAATCACTTCCATTGATCATTCATCCTTCCAATCACTTCCATTGATCATTCGTCCTTTTAATCACTTCCATTGATCATTCGTCCTTCCAATCACTTCCATTGATCATTCGTCCTTCCAATCACTTTCATTGATCATTCATCATTCCAATCACTTCCATTGATCATTCATCCTTCCAATCACTTCCATTGATCATTCATCCTTCCCATCACTTCCATTGATCATTCATCCTTCCCATCACTTCCATTGATCATTCGTCCTTTTAATCACTTCCATTAATCATTCATCCTTTCAATATCTTCCATTGATCATTCATCCTTCCTCTGTTGTGTTGTCTCTTCTTTATGTTGTCCTGTAGAGGCCAGAGTCACACACATTTGTTCCTACTCTGTTCCATTTAATAAAGGGAAAGTATTACTAGTCAATGATGTTGTAGATTTGCATATTCCAGCTGGGGATTGTATTGTGTGAGAAAGAACAGTTTACATTCATAAAATTGTTCCCATTTGTTTTCCTGTTACCAAAAACACAAAAACACTGTCTCTCTCTCTATGTAAGTTCAATGGCATCAACTGTCATCTTTTTCACTGAGTGTCTCTACACGTGCACATGCAAACACGTGCTTGCACACACACGCACACGCACACACACACACACACTGATGATTGATGCCAAGCTGTGACAGGGCTCTGGAGATATCTGTCATTATGAGTTATCTTTACATCGTTAGTCTCTATAAAGAGTTCATACATTTGTAGAAAAAAAGGCTTTATATTGAGATGTGAATGGAGGAATCTTGGCTGTCTACCATTTCCTTATTAGACAGAGCTCATTGACACACAGTAATTGCCTAATACTGTATATCATTTTTAGTGGATGTGTTCTAAGGAACTCACAGTGGGTCGGAGTCGGGACCTAGATGATGTGTCCCGGAAACTTGGATTAGGACTGAGTGCTAGTAGCTAATACCCTCTGGATTAGGACTGGGTGTGGACATCGGATCCACTCTGATAACCACTGGATTAGGACTGGGTGTGGACATAGGATCCACTCTGATAACCACTGGATCAGGACTGGGTGTGGACATCGGATCCACTCTGATAACCACTGGATTAGGACTGGGTGTGGACATCGGATCCACTCTGATAACCACTGGATTAGGACTGGGTGTGGACATCGGATCAACTCTGATAACCACTGGATTAGGACTGGGTGTGGACATAGGATCCACTCTGATAACCACTGGATTAGGACTGGGTGTGGACATCGGATCCACTCTGATAACCACTGGATTAGGACTGGGTGTGGACATCGGATCCACTCTGATAACCACTGGATTAGGACTGGGTGTGTACATAGGATCCACTCTGATAACCACTGGATTAGGACTGGGTGTGGACATCGGATCCACTCTGATAACCACTGGATTAGGACTGGGTGTGGACATCAGATCCACTCTGATAACCACTGGATTAGGACTGGGTGTGGACATCGGATCCACTCTGATAACCACTGGATTAGGACTGGGTGTGGACATCGGATCCACTCTGATAACCACTGGATTAGGACTGGGTGTGGACATCGGATCCACTCTGATAACCACTGGATTAGGACTGGGTGTGGACATAGGATCCACTCTGATAACCATTGGATTAGGACTGGGTGCGGACATAGGATCCACTCTGATAACCACTGGATTAGGACTGGGTGTGGACATCGGATCCACTCTGATAACCACTGGATTAGGACTGGGTGTGGACATAGGATCCACTCTGATAACCACTGGATTAGAGAGAGGGTAAGAGGCAGCAGGGGGTATGTTTTGGATTGGCAGGCTGGCACAGGGCAAAAGAGATGGTGGCATTATCTTCTATAGAAAGTGTGGATTACTCTCTCTCTCTCTCTCTTTCTCTCTGTCTCTCTCTCTCTCTCTCTCTCTCTCACCGCCCTTAAGGTTGAGTACTGGAGTGATTTTGTCTGAGGTTTATCACCTTCTAATGTATTTGAAGCAGTTTACAGGTAGTTTAACATTATCATCCTGCTGTCTGCGCGTGCAAGGCAAGTGTGTGTGTGTGTGTGTGTGAGTACTCTATAAAGCTTTTTCATAAACTGGACTTTCAGTAGTCCATGAGTTGTCAAAACTAAGACAGTGTGTGCTGTGTGGACACTTCCTTACACTACCCTGTCTGTCCGTCTGATGATCCTGGCACTGACAGCTCCCTCTACAGTGAGAAACTGATAAAGAGCTTTTCTCCTCCTCTGTCACGTCTTTAAGCGGGTTTTGGCAGGACGTCTGAATGCAGCAGCACTTTGTGATTGACTCAGACCTTACACTCTTAGGATGAGAGCTCCTCATCTCTGACAAGCTCTGTTAGGATGAGAGCTCGTCTCTGACAAGATCTGTTAGGATGAGAGCTCGTTTCTGACAAGCTCTGTTAGGATGAGAGCTCATCTCTGATAAGCTGGCGGACGGGAAACTTTTGAGAAATGATCATAATCAGACTCTCCCTGTGGCATTTAATTATAATCCTTGAGCAATATATAAGAACTAGAGCATTTAGCTTTCTCTCTATGGAACTACGTATCTGTTCAATTTGTATTCCGTGTGCTCCTGCCTACCTGATCTATGTTGTCCCACTTCTACGTTCTGCACCTGTGCTCATTTGATCTGTGTTATTCTATTTGTATGTTCTGCACCTGTGTGCTACCGCTGCGTTCCAGAGGTACAGAGGTAGCTAGCTATGGCAACGCAACATGTTGTCATGGCAACGTTGGGGAGCATTGCGACACTACAGGCTTCTACAGTGAGAATCTGCAAGCCCCTCTCAGATGTGTGTGTGTGTGTGTGTGTGTGTGTGTGTGTGTGTGTGTGTGTGTGTGTGTGCGTGTGCGTGTGCGTGTGTGTGTGTGTGTGTGTTTAATGGAATGAGAGTGTGAATGTTTCCACCAAAAAGATAGAGAGAACATTAAGAAGGCAGAGACTGGGGGTATTTATAATAGTGTGCGCGCATGTGTGTGTTTTCGTGCACCTGTTTGTGAGAGAGTTTATAGTAGTGTGTGTGATGGTAAGAGAGACAGATTTAGGGAACTGAGGGGAAGCTGGAGACACCATGTCATGCTGCAACAGAGAGGGAACTGAGGGGAAGCTGGAGACACTATGTCATGCTGCAACAGAGATGGAACTGAGGGGAAGCTGGAGACACTATGTCATGCTGCAACAGAGGGGGAACTGAGGGGAAGCTGGAGACACTATGTCATGCTGCAACAGAGAGGGAACTGAGGGGAAGCTGGAGACACTATGTCATGCTGCAACAGAGAGGGAACTGAGGGGAAGCTGGAGACACCATGTCATGCTACAACAGAGAGGGAACTGAGGGGAAGCTGGAGACACCATGTCATGCTACAACAGAGAGGGAACTGAGGGGAAGCTGGAGACACCATGTCATGCTACAACAGAGAGGGAACTGAGGGGAAGCTGGAGACACTATGTCATGCTGCAACAGAGAGGGAACTGAGGGGAAGCTGGAGACACCATGTCATGCTACAACAGAGAGGGAACTGAGGGGAAGCTGGAGACACCATGTCATGCTACAACAGAGAGGGAACTGAAGTGAGGCTAGAGACATAGTGCACTATGTCCCTCAACTCTGGACCTAGAAGCCAGTTCCACTGCATATATTCATTGTTGCCCAATATTTAGGAAACTATTTAGATCTGAGACACCAGGTGCAATTAATTATCAGGTAGAACAGAAAACCAGCAGGCTTCGGACCTCGTAGGGTAAGAGTTGAATACCTATGCACTATGTCATGCTGCAACAAAGAGGGAACTGAAGGGAAGCTAGAGACACTATGTCATGCTGCAACAGAGAGGGAACTGAAGGGAAGCTAGAGACACTATGTCATGCTGTAACAGAGGGGGAATGGAAGGGAAGCTAGAGACACTATGTCATGCTGTAACAGAGAGGGAACTGAAGGGAAGCTAGAGACACTATGTCATGCTGTAACAGAGGGGGAATGGAAGGGAAGCTAGAGACACCATGTCATGCTGTAACAGAGAGGGAACTGAAGGGAAGCTAGAGACACTATGTCATGCTGTAACAGAGAGGGAACTGAAGGGAAGCTAGAGACACTATGTCATGCTGTAACAGAGGGGGAATGGAAGGGAAGCTAGAGACACCATGTCATGCTGTAACAGAGAGGGAACTGAAGGGAAGCTAGAGACACTATGTCATGCTGCAACAGAGAGGGAACTGAAGGGAAGCTAGAGACACTATGTCATGCTGTAACAGAGGGGGAATGGAAGGGAAGCTAGAGACACTATGTCATGCTGCAACAGAGAGGGAACTGAAGGGAAGCTAGAGACACTATGTCATGCTGTAACAGAGAGGGAACTGAAGGGAAGCTAGAGACACTATGTCATGCTGTAACAGAGGGGGAACTGAAGGGAAGCTAGAGACACTATGTCATGCTGCAACAGAGGGGGGGTGGAAGGGAAGCTAGAGACACTATGTCATGCTGCAACAGAGAGGGAACTAAAGGGAAGCTAGAGACACTATGTCATGCTGCAACAGAGAGGGAACTGAAGGGAAGCTAGAGACACTATGTCATGCTGTAACAGAGAGGGAACTGAAGGGAAGCTAGAGACACCATGTCATGCTGCAACAGAGAGGGAACTAAAGGGAAGCTAGAGACACTATGTCATGCTGTAACAGAGGGGGAATGGAAGGGAAGCTAGAGACACTATGTCATGCTGTAACAGAGAGGGAACTGAAGGGAAGCTAGAGACACTATGTCATGCTGTAACAGAGGGGGAATGGAAGGGAAGCTAGAGACACCATGTCATGCTGTAACAGAGAGGGAACTGAAGGGAAGCTAGAGACACTATGTCATGCTACAACAGAGAGGGAACTGAAGGGAAGCTAGAGACACTATGTCATGCTGCAACAGAGGGGGGGTGGAAGGGAAGCTAGAGACACTATGTCATGCTGCAACAGAGAGGGAACTAAAGGGAAGCTAGAGACACTATGTCATGCTGCAACAGAGAGGGAACTGAAGAGAAGCTAGAGACACTATGTCATGCTGCAACAGAGGGGGGATGGAAGGGAAGCTAGAGACACTATGTCATGCTGTAACAGAGAGGGAACTGAAGGGAAGCTAGAGACACTATGTCATGCTGCAACAGAGAGGGAACTGAAGGGAAGCTAGAGACACTATGTCATGCTGTAACAGAGGGGGAATGGAAGGGAAGCTAGAGACACTATGTCATGCTGCAACAGAGAGGGAACTGAAGGGAAGCTAGAGACACTATGTCATGCTGTAACAGAGAGGGAACTGAAGGGAAGCTAGAGACACTATGTCATGCTGTAACAGAGGGGGAATGGAAGGTAAGCTAGAGACACTATGCCATGCTGCAATCATCAAACTCCTTTTCTGTCTTTCCTCTCTTTCATTATATTGATGAGTTACCTAGCTCACCTTCTACTATAGTGGGCAGCAGGCAGCAGGCAGCATTCTCTCTCTCTCTCTCTCTCTCTCTCTCTCTCTCTCTCTCTCTCTCTCTCTCTCAGCAACATGTTTCTTACCCTTCTCTCTAAGTTCTTTCTCTCCACACAACAGACAACAGTCTCTCTCTCATTCGCCTGCAGCCTGTAGTAACCCTCCAAGCTAGCTGTCGTTCCTCCATCTCTTCAACCGAAAGGTAATGTTATTCTCTCGTTTTCTCTGGGGATTTATCTTCCCTTAGTGCTTTAACTCTCACACTATTTTCATACTTTTGGATTTCCATTACATTCCATCACTATCTTATCTCAAAGTCTTTACTTGGTTTATTATACATATTACACAGTGGTTGGTTGATTAATACACATGCTATTTGTGCAGTTAGGATGTTACAGTAATGATTGCTGTGGTTATGATGTTAATGATTGCTGTGGTTATGATGTTAATGATTGCTGTGGTTATGATGTTAATGATTGCTGTGGTTATGATGTTACAGTAATGATTGCTGTGGTTGTGATGTTACAGTAATGATTGCTGTGGTTATGATGTTACAGTAATAATTAATGTGGTTATGATGTTACAGTAATAATTGCTGTGGTTATGATGTTACAGTAATAATTGCTGTGGTTATGATGTTACAGTAATGATTGATGTGGTTATGATGTTACAGTAATGATTGCTCTGGTTATTATGTTACAGTAATGATTGCTGTGGTTATTATGTTACAGTAATAATTGCTGTGGTTATTATGTTACAGTAATGATTGCTGTGGTTATGATGTTACAGTAATGATTGCTGTGGCTGTGATGTTACAGTAATGATTGCTGTGGTTGTGATGTTACAGTAAGGATTGCTGTGGTTATGATGTTACAGTAATGATTGCTGTGGTTGTGATGTTACAGTAATGATTGCTGTGGTTATGATGTTACAGTAATGATTAATGTGGTTATGATGTTACAGTAATGATTAATGTGGTTATGATGTTACAGTAATAATTGCTGTGGTTATGATGTTACAGTAATAATTGCTGTGGTTATGATGTTACAGTAATAATTGCTGTGGTTATGATGTTACAGTAATAATTGCTGTGGTTATGATGTTACAGTAATAATTGCTGTGGTTATGATGTTACAGTAATGATTAATGTGGTTATGATGTTACAGTAATGATTAATGTGGTTATTATGTTACAGTAATGATTAATGTGGTTATGATGTTACAGTAATGATTGCTGGGGTTATGTTAACGATTGCTGTGGTTGTGATGTTACAGTAAGGATTAATGTGGTTATGATGTTAATGATTGCTGAATGCATAAATGTACGCTACTGAAGAGTTTGGAGTTTGACAACAGTTCCTGGCAGCAATACGTAGATTAGACATGTGTAGATGACAATGGATAAAGTCTGACATGTTTTCTCTCTAGATGGAACCTGCAGCAAGTAGATGAGCCAGCCGGTTCAGCCTTCAGCCCAGAGGGAGAGAGATTCCAGTGTTTGTTGGCGTCGGTGTGCTATATGTGTGTACATGTGTGTGTGTCTGCCGAGAGAAGAGAGGACTGCCTTCCAGTGTGTGTGTGTCGAAGTGACAGTGTTTCTTTGCTTGAGCGGGTGAGTGAGTGTGCGAGTTTCTTGCTCTGAATAGTAGGAGAACGGCAGCTCACTAGTGTGTGTTCATGTGAATGGATGCATGAGCGTGTGAATGAGAGTGTGTTTTTCCACAGTGTGTGTGTGTGTGTGTCCTCCTCTCTGAGGAGTAGTCGGAGGGCAGCTCTCTCCCCCTGGCGGGTGTGTGTGTAGATGGCAGTGTGTGTGTGTTCTGCCCTGTCCTCCCTTCTCCTGCTCCTGCTCCTGAGCTGTGGTGTAGCGGGAGGATACCCCTTCAGAGCCCCCATAGACCTTGATGTCACCCCCAGGATCACTGTGACTACCAGCGGTAAGCACACGCGCACACACACACACACACACACACAATAGATATGTAGAGGGTGTCATGATGTTGGCCTGTTGGGGGAGGTTTATGACCCCCATAAATACCTTTCCCCTTTTCTCTTTCTACTTTATAGAGTTGACACTTGTAAAGCCTTTGTAACATAGAGAGTCTGGTAACATCGAAAGGTGGGAAATGGAACCATATTTCGGTAATCCAACCAGTTGAAAATATGCGTTGGTACTTAATGAATATGATCTCAGATCAGTTGCTGTCTGAGACATTACCACTAATGACAGGATGACATAAACTGTATCTTGGAAAGTCGACACATTCTAGTTATCAGATTCACATGGAATTGTTGTTCAATTTAAATGTTTAAATATGAAACTATTTGTGAAAAGATAAAATATAATTTTAGCTTCTTAAATGAGAGAACGGTTTGTCATAGAGAAACTCTGCTCACTCAGAGGCCCCGCCCAAGTGAACAGACTTTGGTTGTAAACTATGAAACACGCCCTTCTTTCACCACTATATAAACCAGTTGACAAAAATTCAACTTTCTGTTCCGAGGACGTGAGGACGACGGTCCTACGTTAAAAGGGCTCAGATAATAACCTAACGAAATTAGCATCGTGTTCAATGTGAAGGTGACGATCGACATGCCGAAAGGATGACTTTCAACTATACCAGCCAGAATATAGCATGAGCTTAAAAGTATGGCAACTTGGTATGAACTTTGAACTCTTATTCACTCCAGAAGTGATACCTCGTAACCGTTGAGTTAGCAGCAGCCACTGTAAACTTGGGCTAGGAGAGGACGGACGACGTATCCCGTCTAACACACACAATGATACTACAACGTATCCAGTTTACCACCAGAGACATTATTCAGAGGACAAGAGATCTATTGAACCTATTGAAGCGCAGCTCAGAGTAAATATTCCTTGTATTTTCCTTTCCCAAATGGGTGGTCATTTAGAATGCATAAGATTCTGTATTTACGATAGCATAGCTTCTCCCTTTGTTACTCAGTCTTCCCGCTCTTTCATTCAAAACCCAACCCCCTTTCTTTGTGTAACCAGCCGTCATATCTCTTCCGTCCGCTAGGGACGTTTTCCTTTATGACATAATTTGTAATCAATGTATCCCCCATTCTGTGTAGATGTAATTCTGTCTGATTATTTAGATATTTAGTAAATAAACAATTAAACCAAATTTTCTATTGATGATTCAACTTGTTAGCCAGGGTTCGTGAAGATAACCAAGAATTTACAACTTTCAGATGAGACTGAATAAAATGACGATTAAATATTGACTGCTACTGATGTAAAAGATTACTAGGTCTTTAAGAGTTTATTCGGAAGATAACAGCTCTATAAACATTATTTCGTGGTGCCCCGACTTTCTAGTTAATTACATTTACCTGGTTAGCTTAATCAGGTAATATAAATTACAGAGAAATGGTTTTATAGAATAGCATGTCATCACTTAATCCGGCATAGCCAAAGACACGACAAGGCCAGGAGAAAACTATTGTTTTGGAAACCCTCTCCTCTCCATCCCTCTCCCTATTTCTCTCTCTCTCTTTCTGTCTCTCTGACTCGATAATCTGCTGTGTAAAGCGACATTAACTCTGGGAGGCCATAATGTCACAGGACCTGAGGCCTGTGTTTGAGTTTAAAACAGAGCAAGAGAGAGGGAGACAGAGAAAGGAGAGCTGTACTCTCACACCTGTGTGTGTGTGTGTGTGTGTGTGTGTGTGTGTGTGTGTGTGTGTGTGTGTGTGTGTGTGTGTGTGTGTGTGTGTGTGTGTGTGTGTGTGTGTGTGTGTGTGTGTGTGTGTGTGTGTGTGTGTGTGTGTGTGTGTGTGTGTGTGTCTTTGGAATTTCCCAGAGTGAATACAAATCTGCCTGTGGTTTTATGCGATCACATCTGGAAGTATTTTTGGTCAATGGTCCTCCTCTTCTACCCCTCCTCTCCTCCCTTCTCTACTCCTCTTCTCTTATCTCACTCATTCTAAATCAACAATGTATCGCTCCTCCGTCTTTCTTGTCCACCTACACACTATTGTACCACTCATCTCCTTTCCCATGTCCTTTCCCAACTCCTTTCCCAACTCCTTTCCCATGTCCTTTCCCATGTCCTTTCTCATGTCTTTTCTCATTCCTCTCCTTTCCTCCATTACTTGCTTGCCGCACCAATCCCTCCTCCCTCTTACACCCGGCTCCCTCTCTCTTTCTACCTTCAAGTCCTTATTCTCTCCTCCTTCTCTTTCTTAAGTCTGTATTTTGTCCTGCCATCACTGTGGCTTTTATCTGCACACTTTGACTAATCTCTTTCATCTAAACGTTACCATGGCAACACTCCAAGCCCACCACGGGGTGGTTAAAATACACACCTAACCTGAAAGGTAGACTCGGCGAAATGATGTTGCCACGAGCAGCACCGCAGATATTGAGATGAGCGAGATGCAAGACTTCGCTCTCACACAGTCACACACAGTATCTGCGCATGTGCACGGGTTCCCTTCACTTTGCTCACAGCGTGGAGGCCAGGGCACCAAAACATCGGAGAAGTTGAGCATTGCGCTTCAACCCTCTTAATTGTTGAGGAAATGTACCTACTATGTGTAGTATCTGGGATCTACATCTGTTTATATTAGTTACTATGCTGTTACTAAGCAGTGATGTATTACGACAGTGTTACGTTACTACACCTAATAGGAAATTCACATGCGCACTAGTGTGCCCGGGAACTGTAGAGCACGAGAGGTTTTGACTAAACGAAAACTAACTGTCTCCTGCCTGGTCATTTCTCCACAACACAAATATTACACTATGCTGTTTACTTTCTGGATCTACATCATAGCCAATCGCTGAGTCTGATTGATGCTTGGGAGGTGGTGCCTTTCACTGTAAACATTACATAGTGTGAAAGATCTCGTGTGGCTCAGTTGGTAGAACATGGTGCTTGCAATGCCAGGGTTGTGGGTTCAATCCCCACAGGTGGCCAGTAAGAAAATACATGCTAAATGAATACATTGCTAAATGAATAAAATGTGACATGAAAGAGCAGCAGAAAGGTTAAGAGTGGAGTGGGGCAAGTAGACAATAATGTGTGTGAAGTTTAAGTTACATTCCTGGGTCTCCAATATGAAGATGTTGTACTGTGATACAGTCGGTATGGGAAAGAAGCCTTGTATGTTGATTGGCTGATGCACACAATTCTATGCTTAATGTGTATCAGCATAAAACATGTGTGAGTGCATATACAGTTCAAGTTGGATGTTCACATACACTTATGTTGGAGTCATTAAAACTCTTTTTTTTCAACCACTCCACAAATTTCTTGTTAACAAACTATAGTTTTGGCAAGTCGTTTAGGACAAATACTTTGTGCATGACACAAGTAATTTTTCCAACAATTGTTTACGGACAGATTATTTCATTTATAATTCACTGTATCACAATTCCAGTGGGTCAGAAGTTTACATGCACTGAGTTGACTGTGCCATTAAACAGCTTGGAAAATTCCAGAAAATGATGTCATGGCTTTATAAGCTTCTGATAGGCTAATTGACATAATTTGAGTCAATTGGAGGTGTACCTGTGGATGTATTTCAAGGCCTACCTCAAACGCAGTGGCTGTTTGCTTGAAATCATGGGAAAATCAAAAGAAATCAGCCAAGACCTCATAAAAAAATTGTTGACCTCCACAAGTCTGGTTCATCCTTGGGAGCAATTTCCAAACGCCTGAAGGTACCAAGTTCATCTGTACAAACAATAGTACGCAAGTATAAACACCATGGGACCACGCAGCCGTCATACCGCTCAGGAATGAGACGCGTTCTGTCTCCTAGAGATGAACATACTTTGGTACGAAAGGTGCAAATGAATCCCAGAACAACAGCAAAGGACCTTGTGAAGATGCTGGAGGAAACAGGTACAAAAGCATCTATATCCACAGTAAAACGAGTCCTATATCGACATAACCTGAAAGGCCCCTCAGCAAGGAAGAAGCCACTGCTCCAAAACCGCCATGAAAAAGCCAGACTATGGTTTGCAATTGCAAATTGCAATGGGGACGAAGATCGCACTTTTTGGAGAAATGTCCTCTGGTCTGATGAAACAAAAATATAACTGTTTGGCCGTAATGACCATCGTTATGTTTGGAGGAAAAGGGGGGAGGCTTGCAAGCCGAAGAACACCATCCCAACCGTGAAGAAGGTCTCCCGGGTGGCGCAGTGGTCTAGGGCACTGCATCGCAGTGCTAGCTGCGCCACCAGAGTCTCTGGGTTCACGCCCAGGCTCTGTCGCAGCTGGCCGCAACCGGGAGGTCCGTGGGGCGACGCACAATTGGCATAGCGTCGTCCGGGTTAGGGAGGGTTTGGCCGGTAGGGATATCCTTGTCTCAGTATGTAAAATGTGATAAAAAATGTATGCACTCTACTGTAAGTCGCTCTGGATAAGAGCGTCTGCTAAATGACTAAAATGTAAAAAATGTAAATGTAAGAACAGGGGTGGCAGCATCATGTTGTGGAGGTGCTTTGCTGCAAGAGGGACTGGTGCACTTCACAAAATAGATGGCATCATGAGGACAGAAAATGATGTGGAAATATTGAAGCAACATCTCAAGACATCAGTCAGGAAGTTAAAGCTTGGTCGCAAATGGGTCTTCCAAATGGACAATGATCCCAAGCATACTTCCAAAGTTGTGGCAAAATGGCTTAAGGACAACAAAGTCAAGGTATTGAAGTGGCCATCACAAAGCCCTGACCTCAATCCTATCAAAAATTTGTGGGCAGAAAAAAAAAGCATGTGCGAGCAAGGAGGCCTACAAACCTGACTCAGTTACACCAGCTCTGTCAGGAGGAATGGGCCAAAATTCACCCAACTTATTGTGGGAAGCTTGTGGAAGGTTACCTGAAACGTTTGACCCAAGTTAAACAATTTAAAGGCAATGCTACCAAATACTAATTGAGTTTATGTAGACTTCTGTAGACTGTAGACTTTATGTAGACCCACTAGGAATGTGATGAAAGAAACAAAAGCTGAAATAAATCATTCTCTCTACTATTATTCTGACATTTCACATTCTTAAAATAAAGTAGTAATCCTAACTGACCTAAAACAGAGCATTTTTACTAGGATTAAATGACAGGAATTGTGAACAACTGAGTTTAAATGTATTTGGCTAAGTTGTATGTAAACTTCTGACTTTAACTGACTCTGAAAACTGTGTTCTGGAGTTCTGACCTGATCAGCTGAGGCCCCTTCAAAATATTTACTCAGTAAATAAAGTCCACAGGATCTCTCCCTCTCTCATAAACACAAACACACTGTAATTAAAGGTGACAAACAGAATCGCTCATGAATGAGTTGAATAGCAGAGACGGTATGTGAGAATCCAGTATGTGTATTCCCAGTCAAGTTTAGCCGTAGCTGGTCAAACTAAGGTCCATGAATAATTCTCACCATGTACAGTCAGACTTTCAGGTCAATCCTGATGGGATTAAACCCCAGCCTGAGGCGGAGTTGAACTCTGACCTTTAGTAATCCCTGACCCCCCAGTGACCTCTGGATCCTCTCTCTCCCTCTACCACACTTGGATTGTGTGTGTGGGAGAGGAAGGGTGATGTTGTCGTTCCTCTTAGGTGTGTGTGTGTGTGCGTTCATGTGTTCGCCTATTTGTGTGTTGGGTGTGTGTATCCTGTCCTCTCACCTGTCGAAGTGAGATACAATGCTGGGATTACAGGCATTGTCTCTGCAACACACTCCTTGTCTCTGCAACACACTCCTTGTCTCTGCAACACACTCCGTGTCTCTGCAACACACTCCTTGTCTCTGCAACACACTCCTTGTCTCTGCAACACACTCCGTGTCTCTGCAACACACTCCTTGTCTCTGCAACACACTCCTTGTCTCTGCAACACACTCATTGTCCCTGCAAAACACTCATTGTCTCTGCAACACACTCATTGTCCCTGCAAAACACTCATTGTCTCTGCAACACACTCATTGTCCCTGCAAAACACTCATTGTCTCTGCAACACACTCATTGTCTCTGCAACACAGGCATTGTCTCTGCAACACAGGCATTGTCTCTGCAACACAGGCATTGTCTCTGCAACACACTCATTGTCTCTGCAACACACTCATTGTCTCTGCAACACACTCATTGTCTCTGCAACACACTCATTGTCTCTGCAACACACTCATTGTCTCTGCAACACACTCATTGTCTCTGCAACACACTCATTGTCTCTGCAACACACTCATTGTCGCTGCAACACACTCATTGTCTCTGCAACACACTCATTGTCTCTGCAACACACTCATTGTCTCTGCAACACACTCATTGTCTCTGCAACACACTCATTGTCTCTGCAACACACTCATTGTCTCTGCAACACACTCATTGTCTCTGCAACACACTCATTGTCTCTGCAACACACTCATTGTCGCTGCAACACACTCATTGTCTCTGCAACACACTCATTGTCTCTGCAACACACTCCTTGTCTCTGCAACACACTCATTGTCTCTGCAACACACTCATTGTCTCTGCAACACACTCCTTGTCTCTGCAACACACTCATTGTCTCTGCAACACACTCATTGTCTCTGCAACACACTCATTGTCTCTGCAACACACTCATTGTCTCTGCAACACACTCATTGTCTCTGCAACACACTCCTTGTCTCTGCAACACACTCATTGTCTCTGCAACACACTCATTGTCTCTGCAACACACTCCTTGTCTCTGCAACACACTCATTGTCTCTGCAACACACTCATTGTCTCTGCAACACACTCATTGTCTCTGCAACACACTCATTGTCGCTGCAACACACTCATTGTCTCTGCAACACACTCATTGTCTCTGCAACACACTCATTGTCGCTGCAACACACTCATTGTCTCTGCAACACACTCCTTGTCTCTGCAACACACTCATTGTCTCTGCAACACACTCATTGTCTCTGCAACACACTCATTGTCTCTGCAACACACTCATTGTCGCTGCAACACACTCATTGTCTCTGCAACACACTCATTGTCTCTGCAACACAGGCATTGTCTCTGCAACACAGGCATTGTCTCTGCAACACAGGCATTGTCTCTGCAACACAGGCATTGTCTCTGCAACACACTCATTGTCTCTGCAACACACTCATTGTCTCTGCAACACACTCCTTGTCTCTGCAACACACTCATTGTCTCTGCAACACACTCATTGTCTCTGCAACACACTCATTGTCGCTGCAACACACTCATTGTCTCTGCAACACACTCATTGTCTCTGCAACACACTCATTGTCTCTGCAACACACTCCTTGTCTCTGCAACACACTCATTGTCTCTGCAACACACTCATTGTCTCTGCAACACACTCATTGTCGCTGCAACACACTCATTGTCTCTGCAACACACTCCTTGTCTCTGCAACACACTCATTGTCTCTGCAACACACTCATTGTCTCTGCAACACACTCATTGTCTCTGCAACACACTCATTGTCGCTGCAACACACTCATTGTCTCTGCAACACACTCATTGTCTCTGCAACACACTCATTGTCTCTGCAACACACTCATTGTCTCTGCAACACACTCCTTGTCTCTGCAACACACTCATTGTCTCTGCAACACACTCATTGTCTCTGCAACACACTCATTGTCGCTGCAACACACTCATTGTCTCTGCAACACACTCATTGTCTCTGCAACACACTCATTGTCTCTGCAACACACTCATTGTCTCTGCAACACACTCCTTGTCTCTGCAACACACTCATTGTCTCTGCAACACACTCATTGTCTCTGCAACACACTCATTGTCTCTGCAACACACTCATTGTCTCTGCAACACACTCATTGTCGCTGCAACACACTCATTGTCTCTGCAACACACTCATTGTCTCTGCAACACACTCATTGTCTCTGCAACACACTCATTGTCGCTGCAACACACTCATTGTCTCTGCAACACACTCATTGTCTCTGCAACACACTCATTGTCTCTGCAACACACTCATTGTCTCTGCAACACACTCATTGTCGCTGCAACACACTCATTGTCTCTGCAACACACTCATTGTCTCTGCTCCCAATGACAGGCACATTGTGTATACTGTGTGTGGGTGTGTGAGTGTGGTGTGTGCGTGGATGCACATGCATCAGTGTGTGTGAATGGCCTTGTCTTTCACAGTTGTGCTTGCAGAGGACATCTCACATGATTCCAGGGGAGAGAATAGAATAGGCTGGTTATACAATCACCCAGAAGGAATGTAATATGGCCGCTGTGCTTTGTGTCTGATTAATTCCAATGGGAAGTCAAAAACATGAAGAAAGATGGGATTTCAAACCTAGTTTAAGAAATGAAACACAAATGTACCAGTTAGGCTGGACATTCACATGAGTCTATTTCTAAACTAACACACAGTAGAGGTTGTCCCTTGGAGGTGCTTCTTAGTCCAGGGAGATCGGCCCATAGAGAAGGACCGGTTTTCCAGAGAAATCAGCCCATAGAGAAGCAATTGTTAGTTCAGGGAAATCAGCCAATAGAGAAGCAATTGTTAGTCCAGGGAAATAGTCCCATAGAGAAGCACTTGTCAGTCCAGGGAAATCAGCCTATAGAGAAGCACTTGTCAGTCCAGGGAAATCAGCCTATAGAGAAGCACTTGTCAGTCCAGGGAAATCAGCCCATAGAGAAGCACTTGTCAGTCCAGGGAAATCAGCCTATAGAGAAGCACTTGTCAGTCCAGGGAAATCAGCCCATAGAGAAGCACTTGTCAGTCCAGGGAAATCGGCCCATAAAGAAAGGAGCTACACAGTACACTCGTTGTAAAATATTTTTTATAAAAAAAGGTGCTATCTAGAACCTAAAAGGGTTCTTTGGTTGTCCCCATAGAACCCTTTGAAGAGCCCTTTTTCTTTCCAGGAATAACCCTTTCCACAGAGGATCCTACAAGGAACCAAAAAGGGTTCTCCTACGGGGATAACTGAAGAACCCTTTGGAACTCTTTTTAATTATTTGTGAAATGGGTGACCACTCAGCCATGGCTACAAGCTACTAGTACCTTCACAGAGCTCAAATAAGTATCTTCTTAATTAAGGATCAGGCCCTTCTTTTCAATTTCTGCCTGAAATGACATACCCAAATCTAACTGCCTGTAGCTCAGGACCGGAAGCAAGGATATGCATATTCTTGATATCATTTGAAAGGAAACAATTTGAAGTTTATGGAAATGTGAAATTAATGTAGGAGAACATAACACAATAGATCTGGTAAAAGATAATACGAAGAAAAAAACATACGTTTTCTATTTTTATTGCATCATCTGTGACATGAAAAAGAACAGCCACACATTCAGCTAGGAAGCTGGATGTAATTTAGATGGTGTCCACAAGAGGGCAACAGTGTATATGCAAAGTTTCAGACTGATAACTTCAAGAATGAGCAAGCTACATGACAATTTAGTATGAGGTCACCCAGGTGTCCCCCACGATTTTCCCAAATGTACCCAAGTGGCCTCCAAGTGGCCGAATTAGTAAATTGATACATTTACTATAGAAAACATACAAAAATGCTATGCTAATAAAAAAAACAAGTTTACACACTCCCAGGAATGTCATACATGATGGATAATTAGCTTCCCTACATAAAATGTACTAACAGGAGACGCAACAAGAATGCTGATCCAATGTCTCCAAACACAGAAGTGAAATATTTAAGATAAGGGCCAAGTTAGCAGCCAACACTGATCTAAAGTCATAAGTGAACACACCACAAACCACACAAAGTAAAACATTTAAAAAATCTAATTTACACACTATTTACAATTACAGTATTTAGAACACCCGCTACACAACATTGTGCTGCTGGTTCCAAATCCCAAGTCTCTTTCTGCTGTAAAGCACATACCATCCTCTACTTGTAGGCTGGCTGGGTATTCACACCTCTAGATGGCCGGGCGGGGGTTTGTTGTGGAGCCAGAGAGAGCAGCAGTCAGACTAAGTGGGGGATGGAGGACGTGAATCTGGTCTCTTTGAAGTCAGTCTTTACCACTATTGAAGATCTTTTTTTTTAAATCAGTAAGAACTCAAGTGTATTACTTATTTTATTGAACCTTTATTTTAGCAATACATCAAATAAACAACATATATATATGTATTATATAGAGTAGGAGGAACACTGTGGTGAAGTGTGTGTGTATCAATTATTTGTTTATTTTGATTAATTAACCTTTATTTAACTAGGCAGGTCAGTACAAATTCTTATTTACAATGACGCCTACCGCGGCCAAACCCGGACGACGCTGGGCAAATCGTGCACCGCCCTGTGGGACCAATCACGGCCGGATGTGATGCAGCCTGGATTCGAATCAGGTACTGCAGTGTGTTAGACCACTGCTCCAGTCGGGAGCCCAATGGGATATCCTTGTCCCAAACCCTCCCTAACCCGGACGAACACAAACGTAATTTGACTGGTTGAAACAACGTTTAGCGTTCGATTTTCACAGATTTCTTTCTTTGCAAGATGAACGAGTGGAAATACAAAATTGATCGTGAATACTATATGGACCTTTTTAGGATATGAAAAGGATTTTATCAAACAAAACTACACAACATTTTATCTCTGGGACCCTTAGGATGACAAATCAGAGCAAGATTTCAGAATGTAAGTAAATGATTTACCTTCAGATGTGAATGTATCAAACCTGTCGCCATGATAAAAGTGTTTTGTGGTTGTGCAGTCTCCTCAAACAATAGCATGGTATTTTTTCGCTGTAATAGCTACTGTAAATTGGACAATGCAGTTAGACTAACAAGAATTTAAGCTTTCTGCCCATATAAGACACTTATATGTACCACATTTGTTGTTGTTGTTGTTTAAAACAATGTTTTAGTCACATTATGCATATTGAGCAACAACTGTCCCGTGGACGGGACACCGATCCATAAGAAGTTTAGTTAAATTGTTAACCAATAGCTACCCTGACGATCTGGATTGAACATTTTTGCACTAACTCTTTTGACTCTTCACATTCGCTGCTGCTACTGTTTATTATCTATACTTGTTGTCTAGTCACTTTATCCCTACCTATATGTAGATATCTACCTCAATTACCTCGTACCCCTGCTCATCGACTTTGTACTGGTACTCCGTGTATATCGCCAAGTAATCGTTACTCATTGTGTATTTATTCCTCATGTTATTATTTGTCCGTTCTTTCTCTCTGCATTGTTGGTAAGAGCCCGTAAGTAAGCATTTCACTGATGGTCTACACCTGTTGTTTACAATTTGGATTTGATTTGATCTAGGATTAGTTTGGCCTTTTAGATCAGGGACATGAGGATCTGATCCAAGATCAATATTCCTACTCCGAGACGCTTTACAAATATGAGTCTTGATTCCTGGAGAGAATAATTGTGGACAAGAAATGTCTGATTTCTCCACCTCTGTGAAGGTACTAGTATCTAGTAGCTTCTTAATTGTTGTTAAAACTATTTAGCAGTCTTACGGCTTGGGGTAGCAGCTGTTCAGGGTCCTGTTGGTTCCAGACTTGGTGCATCGGTACCGCTTGCCGTGCCGTAGCAGAGAACAGTCTATGTCTTCGGTGGCTGGAATCTTTTACATTTTGTAGGGCCTTTGTCTGACAGCCTGGTATCAGCACTTCTCTGAGACACTTGATACATACGGCCCCAGATCTTGTTCCATTTCAATGTGACTTTGTTTTATGGGAGTGGGGGCCGGGGCAGGCTGTGTGTAGTCCCTTCAGACAGACGGGTTGACTCCCACAATGTACCAATGTTCTAACATACACGTCTGTACTTAGACGTCAGTTTGGCATAAAGGAGAGGGCACTGCCTTATCCGCTGGCTGCCCTAGCGTCAACATCCCCTGGACACAAAATAGTAGCTAGCTAGATGGAGATCACTGAGGTTATTTTTAATGAGTGCATTTCACAAGTGACTAGTTTGCTGCAACTGCCTTCACTAAAACTACTTCAAAGGTTTTGCCTGCAAACTTTGGTTTAGAATCATGACCTTCTGGCATGTCTGCCTCCAGCCTATGGTAAGAGTTTTTCATGAGCACAATTCCTGCCTGCATTTTCATCTCCACATAGCCAAACTGGTGATTTGTTGGGAGAGTTGACTGTCTGAAGAGGACCCTCACTGATTTTTTTACTCCCCTTTTCAAAGTTACCAAGACAGTCCATCATGATTCCCAGACCCTAGTCACTGCTGTAGCCTACACTCTCAGAAAAAAGGTGCTATCTAGAACCTAAAAAGGTTCTTCGACTGTCCCTATAGGAGACCCATTCGAATAGCCCCTATTAGTTCCAGGTAGAACCTTTGGGTTTCATGTAGAACCTTTTCCACATAGGATTCTACCTGGAACCAAAAAGCTTTCTACTGAGGAACCAAAAAGGGTTCTCCTATGGGGACAGCTGCAGTGTAGGGTCCGGTTTCCGAGACTAAGCCCAGCTCAGCCTTCACTGTCTTTATCATTGGATGAGTCTGTGCCTCTGCAATATTGTTTTAGTACTATCATTTCCTCCACAAGGCTAGATCGACATCATATTGTACAATCTGTATCTCCTCACATTTTGTAGGCGATTGGTTGCATTCAAGACTAGGTCGTTTTGAATTCTCAGTTTGTTAGTGTCAAAGTAGACTGTCATTTTGTGCATTTTTGTGGTATTAAAAAATATTATAAATGTCTCCAGTCCTTTTAAAGCTGAAATCTTTAATGGTGAAATTGCCACTTCTGTTTGTGATATTACAACAACAAAGATGTTAGTGCAAACAACAAACAGTTTTTTCCCCCTCTGACATTTTGCTTCACCCCGATGCGCAACGCTTCCCCAGCGCTCCCCAACTCTGCTTCGTCAACGAGACAAAAACAAAACAATATGGACATTGGCGCTGTTTCCCCCATACCTAGGATTCCTTATTTAAAATGATGTCGAAATTGCATGTAATGTGTTTATAAAAGGCCAACATTTTCCCGGAACTCCTTGCGGGGCAGCAGGTAGCCTAGTTAGAGCGTTGGGCCAGTAACCGAAGGGTTGCTAGATGGAATCCATGAGCTGACAAGATAAAAATCTGTCATTCTGCCCCTGAACAAGGCAGTTAACCCACTGTTCCTAGGCCGTTGCTGTAAATAAGAATTTGTACGTAACTGACTTGCCTAGTTAAATAAAGATTCAATTAAAAAAATTCAGCAAATACATTTAAAAAACAATAATAATAATTGACCCCTGGGGCTGAGCCTGGAATGCGCGATCTGTTCAGAACTGTCTTTTTTTGCCAACAGTCGTGAGTTAAATGAACGTATTAGGCTGCAGTGACTAGTCCTACTGTTACCGAATGTAGACCTAGGCCTATTTGGCCTTCCGGGTGGCGCAGTGGTCTAGGGCACTGCATCGCAGTGCTAGCTGCGCCACCAGAGTCTCTGGGTTCGCGCCCAGGCTCTGTTGCAACCGGGAGGTCCGTGGGGCGACGCACAATTGGCATAGCGTCGTCCGGGTTAGGGAGGGTTTGGCCGGTAGGGATATCCTTGTCTCAGTATGTAAAAAATGTAATAAAATGTATGCACTCTACTGTAAGTCGCTCTGGATAAGAGTGTCTGCTAAATGACTAAAATGTAAATGTATTCATCACATTAGGAATGATCTTTTACTGTTAGTCTGCAAATGCGATGATTATTGTAAAGGTGAATTTTGATCCCCTCTAGATGGATCTGGGGACATACTTGGAGACTGGGAGAGAATCACACTGTGACAAGTGGTTAGGGGGATGGACTGTGGATAATTGGGTACATTGTTACTGCATGCTATTCCCTAATACATTTGAGAACGCAGTGATAATGACTTTGATTACTGTTACGGCACTAAACATTGTATATATACAGTAATGTAAATACTCTAGGGATGGTCACAGAGATTGACGACTCCTGTATTACAGACACAGATAGACTGACATGAGAATGTATTGCAGTATACACTGATCACATCCAGATGAATGTCTGAGGCACCCACATAGTCTTCAGTGGAGTTGACTGAGTATTGAGGTTGAATTTTAAGTATAACAGGAAGGATTTTCATCTCATTGTATTATACATAGCCTTGGCGCCGATCTGGCTGCCACACTGGACAGCTTGAATGTAAATGATTTCTGGCATCCTGTCCTTTGTGCAATGGGTATTTATCCTCCTACAAAATGTTTTTTTCATCTTTCTATCTCTAAAATACTAAAGACATGTACGTAAAATTAATTTTGGGCACATTTCTCAAAGAAAAATGTTATTTAGAATTAAAAAATGTACAACATATCAACAATTCCCTCTGGGCAAGTTTGGAGAATCTAAGGATCACCGCACATAAGCTAAAGAAAATTAGTTGGCAAAAGTCTAACTTTGGGGAAATGGCATTTGAAGACAAGTACACTTAATTTAGACTACCAAACACCAAACCTAGACTACCAAACACCAAACACCAAACCCTATTTAGACCTGATCACCATCTCTTCAAAGTAAGTTACTACATACAGCTCTGGAAAACATTATAGACCACTGCAAATGTATCAGTTTCTCTGGTTTGACTATTTATAGGTATGTGTTTGGGTAAAATGACAATTTTGGTTTTATTCTATAAACTCCTGACAACATTTCTCCCAAATTCCAAATAAAAATATTGTCATTTAGAGCATTTATTTGCAGAAAATGACAACTGGTCAAAATAACAAAAAAAAAGTGTTGTGCGAGACACTGTGGCTTGTAGGCCTCTCCAGATCTCTCCACTGGGACATTTGGTGGAGGATCGGTGATGATCTGGGGGTGCTTCAGCAAGGCTGGAATCAGACAGATTTGTCTTTGTGAAGGACACATGAATCAAGCCACGTACAAGGTTGTCCTGGAAGAGAATGTTCCCCAACTCTGAGGATTGTTTTTTCCAGCAGGACAATGCTCCATGCCACACAGCCAGGTCAATCAAGGTGTGGATGGAGGACCTAGAGGCGAAAGAAACGCACACCTATTTAGGCGAGGGGCTGGCTAGTGGAGTAGAACAATAAAGGAGAGCCGCACACTCTAGGAGCTCAGATGCAATAATATTTATGTCCAACGTTTCGACAGACAAGCTGTCTTCATCAGGGTATAATGACAAACACTGCGAGATGACTCATCTCACCAGATCAAGACCCTGTCATGGCCAGCCCAATCTCCAGACCTGAACCCCGTTGAAAACCTCTGGAATGTGATCAAGAGGAAGATGGATGGTCACAAGCCATCGAACACAGACGAGCTGCTTGAATTTTTGCGCCAGGAGTGGCAGAAAGTCACCCAACATCAATGTTGGATCAACGGTGGAGAGCATGCCAAGACGCATGAAAGCTGTGATTGAAAATCAGGGTTATTCCACCAAATATTGATTTCTGAACTCTTCCTAAGTTAAAACATGAGTATTGTGTTGTTTAAAAATGAATATGAACTTATTTCCTTTGCATTATTCGAGGTCTGACAAATCTTTTTTGTTTTTTTGACCAGTTGCATTTTCTGCAAATAAATGCTCTAAATTACAATCTTTTTATTTGGAATTTGGGAGAAATGTTGTCAGTAGTTTATAGAAAAAAACAGAAATGTCCATTTTACCCAAACACATACCTATAAATAGTCAAACCAGAGAAACGGATCATTTTGCAGAGGTCTCTTAATGTGTTCCAGAGCTGTATAGTCCAGATTGTTACATTGTCTATGAAACAGGCTTTGAAATGTTGGATGTACACTACCAGTCAAAGGTATTAGAACACCTACTCATTCAAGGGTTTTTCTTTATTTTTACTATTTTCTACATTGTAGAATGTATGGAATCATGTGGTATGGAATCATGTAGTAACCAAAAAAGTGTTAAACAAATCAAAAAGGCTAATTACATTGCTGTTGCCCTAGGACACTCCTTCTGTATGTGGGTGTGTCTGTTGTACTGTACCTGTGATGGTTGAGTCATTGTTACACTTGTCTTGTACAGCTGGCTTTCTGCAGTTTAGCTGTACACTAGGTTAGCAATAGAGGCCAGCACTAGGGTAGGCTGTAGGTACATGTAGTGTAAAGTTCACACACACACACACACACACACACACACACACACACACACACACACACACACACACACACACACACACACACACACACACACACACACACACACACACACACACTAGTACCCCCTCTGTGTCTGGTCATTACTATCTCACAGCCTCTCAACTGGAGAACTAATTAGAGCAGATACTAGGCTGCTGAGTCAGGTTCACACACACACACACACAGAGAGGGAGAGAGAGTGGCAGTGTCAATGGGGTCAGGGTGTACATGTTAGAGGTCACTTTAATAAATTATTATTTCCTCCATCTCCTCCTCCTTTTCTCTCTCTCTCTCTCTCTCCATCTCCTCTCCCCTTCTCTCTCTCACCCTCTCTCTCTCTCCATCTCCTCTCCCTTTCTCTCTCTCACCCTCTCTCTCTCCATCTCCTCTCCCCTTCTCTCTCTCACCCTCTCTCTCTCTCCATCTCCTCTCCCCTTCTCTCTCTCTCTCCATCTCCTCTCCCCTTCTCTCTCTCTCTCTCTCTCTCTCACACCTTCACACACACTCTCCCTTTCCTCTCTCTCTCTCCCTCTCTCTCTCACACCTTCACACACACTCTCCCTTTCCTCTCTCTCTCTCTCTCTCTCCCTCTCTCACACCTTCACACACACTCTCCCTTTCCTCTCTCTCTCTCTCTCTCTCTCCCTCTCTCACACACCTTTACACAAACTCTACCTTTCCTCTCTCTCTCTCTCTCTCTCTCTCTCTCTCACACACACCTTCACACACACTCTCTCTTTCCTCTCTCTCTCTCTCTCTCTCTCTCTCTCACATCCTCTCTCCCTCTCCTCTCCCATTCTGTCTGTCTCCTTCTCTCTCCCTCTCCTCTCCTCTCCCCTTCTCTCTCTCACCCTCTCTCACCCTCCCTCTCTTCTCCTCTCCTCTCCCCTTCTCTCTCTCTCATCCCTCCTCTATCTCCCCCCAGGTCTGTTGGGCTGCAGGCGTTTCCAGTCCTCAGTAGTGAACTACAGTACTCTGCTACTAGAGGAGGACAGGGCTCTTCTCTACGTGGGGGCCCGAGGGGCCGTGTTCGCTCTCAACGCCACAGACATCTCAGACAG